>NW_026735180.1:0-159852 GCF_949786415.1 Peromyscus eremicus | reverse complement strand
ATAGCACTCGCGTCTGTTCCAGCAAGTACAGTGTATTGAACTGAAGAGGAGCTACTGTTCTTGTCACTTTCCTAAGCAGAGTTGAACTAGATATGGCCCATGTGTGTAGGAAGCACAGTTCTTTTGTTCTCAGCAAGCTCACTGTTCGGACACCATATGAACCACAGTGAAATAGAAGACTGCTCTTTTCTCAAAAGCAGAGTGTGTTTCTTGTAAGGCGAGCTAGCATTTGTTTCCCAGTCCTAAATGGCGTTGAATCCCATGCAGTTTTTGGTCCTACGAGCAAGAGTTGTTTATTCGTAAGCAAAGTCACTATTGCGCTCCCATTGCCATACACAGTGCAAATAGCACTCACGTCTGTTCCCAGCAAGTACAGTGTATTGGACTGAAGAGGAGCTACTGTTCTTCTCAGATTCCTAAGCAGAGTTGAACTAGATATGGCCCATGTGTGTAAGAAGCCCAGTTCTTTTGTTCTGAGCAAGCTCAATGTTCGGACCCCATATGAAGCACAGTAGAATAGATGACTGCTCTTTTTTCAAAATAAGAGTGTGTTTCTTGTAAGGAGAGCTAGCGTTTGTTTCCAGTCCTAAATGGAGTTGAATCACATGCAGTTTTTGGTACTACGAGCAAGAGTTTGTTTTCTGGTAAGGAAAGTCACTATTGTGCTCCCATTGTCATACACAGGGCAAATAGCACTGGCGTCTGTTCCCAGCATGTACAGTGTATTGGACTGAAGAGGATCTACTGTTCTTGTCAGTTTCCTAAGCAGAATTGAACCTAGATATGGCCGTATTTGTAGGAAGCACAGTAATTTTGTTCTGAGCAAACTCACTGTTCTGGCCCTATAGGAAACACAGTAGAGTAGAAGAGTGCTCTTTTCTCAAAAGCAGAGTGTGTTTCTTGTAAGGAGAGCTAGCGTTTGCTTCCCAGTCCTAAATGGAGTTGAATCACATGCAGTTTTTGGTACTACGAGCAAGAGTTGTTTTCTGGTAAGGAAAGTCACTATTGTGCTCCCATTTCCACACACAGTAAAAATAGCACTCGCATCTGTTCCCAGGAAGTACAGTGTATTGGACTGAAGCGGAGCTACTGTTCTTGTCAGTTTGCTAAGCAGAGTTGAACTAGATATGGCCCCTGTGTGTAGGAAGCACAGTTCTTTTGTTCTGAGCAAGCTCACTGTTCGGACCACATAGGAAACAGAAGAGTAGAAGAGTGCTCTTTTCTCAAAAGCAGAGTGTGTTTCTTGTAAGGTGAGCTAGTGTTTGTTCCCCAGTCAGAAATGGAGTTGAATCCCATGCAGTTTTTGTTCCTACGAGGAAGAGGTGTTTTCTGATAAGAAGAGTCACTAATCCGCTCCTATTTCTATACACAGTGCAAATAGGACTCTCGTCTGTTCCCAGCTAGTACAGTGTGTTGGACTGAAGAGGAGCTACCGTTCTTGTCAGTTTCCTAAGCAGAGTTGAACTAGATATGGCCTGTGTGTGTAGGAAGCACAGTTCTTTTGTTCTGAGCAAGCTCACTGTTCGGACCCCATAGGAAACACAGTAGAGCAGAAGAGTGCTCTTTTTTCAAAAGCAGAGTGTGTTTCTTGTAAGGCGAGCTAGCATTTGTTTCCCAGTACTAAATGGAGTTGAATCACATCCTGTTTTTGGTCCTACGATCAAGAGTTTTTTTCTGGTAAGGAAAGTCACTATTGCGCTCCCCATTGTCAGACACAGGGCAAATAGCACTGGCGTATGTTCCCAGCATGTACAGTGTATTGGACTGAAGAGGATCTACTGTTCTTGTCAGTTTCCTAAGCAGAATTGAACTAGATATGGCCCGTGTGTGTAGGAAGCACAGTTCTTTTGTTCTGAGCACACTCACTGTTCTGGCCCTATAGGAAACACAGTAGAATAGAAGACTGCTCTTTTCTCAAAAGCAGAGTGTGTTTCTTGTAAGGCGAGCTAGCATTTGTTTCCCAGTCCTAAATGGAGTTGAATCACATGCAGTTTTTGGTCCTACGAGCAAGAGTTGTTTTCTGGTAAGGAAAGTCACTATGCGCTCCCTTTGCCATACACAGTGCAAATAGCACTCGCGTCTGTTCCCAGCAAGTACAGTGTATTGAACTGAAGAGGAGCTACTGTTCTTGTCACTTTCCTAAGCAGAGTTGAACTAGATATGGCCCATGTGTGTAGGAAGCACAGTTCTTTTGTTCTCAGCAAGCTCACTGTTCGGACACCATATGAACCACAGTGAAATAGAAGACTGCTCTTTTCTCAAAAGCAGAGTGTGTTTCTTGTAAGGCGAGCTAGCATTTGTTTCCCAGTCCTAAATGGCGTTGAATCCCATGCAGTTTTTGGTCCTACGAGCAAGAGTTGTTTATTCGTAAGCAAAGTCACTATTGCGCTCCCATTGCCATACACAGTGCAAATAGCACTCGCGTCTGTTCCCAGCAAGTACAGTGTATTGGACTGAAGAGGAGCTACTGTTCTTGTCAGATTCCTAAGCAGAGTTGAACTAGATATGGCCCATGTGTGTAAGAAGCCCAGTTCTTTTGTTCTGAGCAAGCTCAATGTTCGGACCCCATATGAAGCACAGTAGAATAAGATGACTGCTCTTTTTTCAAAAGCAGAGTGTGTTTCTTGTAAGGCGAGCTAGCGTTTGTTCCCAGTCCTAAATGGAGTTGAATCACATGCAGTTTTTGGTGCTACGAGCAAGAGTTGTTTTCTGGTAAGGAAAGTCACTATTGCGCTCCCTTTGCCATACACAGTGCAAATAGCACTCGAGTCTGTTCACAGCAAGTACAGTGTATTGGACTGAAGAGGAGCTACTGTTCTTGTCAGTTTCCTAAGCAGAGTTGAACTAGATATGGTCCATGTGTGTAGGAAGCACAGTTCTTTTGTTCTGAGCAAGCTCACTGTTCGGACACCATAGGAAACACAGTAGAGTAGAAGAGTGCTCTTTTCTCAAAAGCAGAGTGTGTTTCTTGTAAGGCGAGCTAGCGTTTGTTTCCCAGTCCTAAATGGAGTTGAATCACATGCAGTTTCTTGTCCTACGAGCAAGAGTTGTTTTCTGGTAAAAAGAGTCACTGTTGCGCTCCCATTGTCATACACAGGGCAAATAGCACTGGCGTCTGTTCCCAGCATGTACAGTGTATTGGACTGAAGAGGATCTACTGTTCTTGTCAGTTTCCTAAGCAGAATTGAACTAGATATGGCCGTATTTGTAGGAAGCACAGTAATTTTGTTCTGAGCAAACTCACTGTTCTGGCCCTATAGGAAACACAGTAGAGTAGAAGAGTGCTCTTTTCTCAAAAGCAGAGTGTGTTTCTTGTAAGGAGAGCTAGCGTTTGTTTCCCAGTCCTAAATGGAGTTGAATCACATGCAGTTTTTGGTACTACGAGCAAGAGTTGTTTTCTGGTAAGGAAAGTCACTATTGTGCTCCCATTTCCACACACAGTAAAAATAGCACTCGCATCTGTTCCCAGGAAGTACAGTGTATTGGACTGAAGCGGAGCTACTGTTCTTGTCAGTTTGCTAAGCAGAGTTGAACTAGATATGGCCCCTGTGTGTAGGAAGCACAGTTCTTTTGTTCTGAGCAAGCTCACTGTTCGGACCACATAGGAAACAGAAGAGTAGAAGAGTGCTCTTTTCTCAAAAGCAGAGTGTGTTTCTTGTAAGGTGAGCTAGTGTTTGTTCCCCAGTCAGAAATGGAGTTGAATCCCATGCAGTTTTTGTTCCTACGAGGAAGAGGTGTTTTCTGATAAGAAGAGTCACTAATCCGCTCCTATTTCTATACACAGTACAAATAGGACTCTCGTCTGTTCCCAGCTAGTACAGTGTGTTGGACTGAAGAGGAGCTACCGTTCTTGTCAGTTTCCTAAGCAGAGTTGAACTAGATATGGCCTGTGTGTGTAGGAAGCACAGTTCTTTTGTTCTGAGCAAGCTCACTGTTCGGACCCCATAGGAAACACAGTAGAGCGGAGAAGAGTGCTCTTTTTTCAAAAGCAGAGTGTGTTTCTTGTAAGGCAAGCTAGCGTTTGTTTCCCAGTACTAAATGGAGTTGAATCACATCCTGTTTTTGGTCCTACGATCAAGAGTTTTTTTCTGGTAAGGAAAGTCACTATTGCGCTCCCATTGTCAGACACAGGGCAAATAGCACTGGCGTATGTTCCCAGCATGTACAGTGTATTGGACTGAAGAGGATCTACTGTTCTTGTCAGTTTCCTAAGCAGAATGAACTAGATATGGCCCGTGTGTGTAGGAAGCACAGTTCTTTTGTTCTGAGCACACTCACTGTTCTGGCCCTATAGGAAACACAGTAGAATAGAAGACTGCTCTTTTCTCAAAAGCAGAGTGTGTTTCTTGTAAGGCGAGCTAGCATTTATTTCCCAGTCCTAAATGGAGTTGAATCACATGCAGTTTTTGGTCCTACGAGCAAGAGTTGTTTTCTGGTAAGGAAAGTCACTATTGCGCTCCCTTTGCCATACACAGTGCAAATAGCACTCGCGTCTGTTCCAGCAAGTACAGTGTATTGAACTGAAGAGGAGCTACTGTTCTTGTCACTTTCCTAAGCAGAGTTGAACTAGATATGGCCCATGTGTGTAGGAAGCACAGTTCTTTTGTTCTCAGCAAGCTCACTGTTCGGACACCATATGAACCACAGTGAAATAGAAGACTGCTCTTTTCTCAAAGCAGAGTGTGTTTCTTGTAAGGCAAGCTAGCATTTGTTTCCCAGTCCTAAATGGCGTTGAATCCCATGCAGGTTTTGGTCCTACGAGCAAGAGTTGTTTATTCATAAGCAAAGTCACTATTGCGCTCCCATTGCCATACACAGTGCAAATAGCACTCGCGTCTGTTCCCAGCAAGTACAGTGTATTGGACTGAAGAGGAGCTACTGCTCTTGTCAGATTTCTAAGCAGAGTTGAACTAGATATGGCCCATGTGTGTAAGAAGCCCAGTTCTTTTGTTCTGAGCAAGCTCAATGTTCGGACCCCATATGAAGCACAGTAGAATAGATGACTGCTCTTTTTTCAAAAGCAGAGTGTGTTTCTTGTAAGGCGAGCTAGCGTTTGTTTCCCAGTCCTAAATGGAGTTGAATCACATGCAGTTTTTGGTGCTACGAGCAAGAGTTGTTTTCTGGTAAGGAAAGTCACTATTGCGCTCCCTTTGCCATACACAGTGCAAATAGCACTCGAGTCTGTTCACAGCAAGTACAGTGTATTGGACTGAAGAGGAGCTACTGTTCTTGTCAGTTTCCTAAGCAGAGTTGAACTAGATATGGTCCATGTGTGTAGGAAGCACAGTTCATTTGTTCTGAGCATGCTCACTGTTCGGACACCATAGGAAACACAGTAGAGTAGAAGAGTGCTCTTTTCTCAAAAGCAGAGTGTGTTTCTTGTAAGGCGAGCTAGCGTTTGTTTCCCAGTCCTAAATGGAGTTGAATCACATGCAGTTTTTGGTACTACGAGCAAGAGTTGTTTTCTGGTAAGGAAAGTCACTATTGTGCTCCCATTTCCACACACAGTAAAAATAGCACTCGCATCTGTTCCCAGGAAGTACAGTGTATTGGACTGAAGCGGAGCTACTGTTCTTGTCAGTTTGCTAAGCAGAGTTGAACTAGATATGGCCCCTGTGTGTAGGAAGCACAGTTCTTTTGTTCTGAGCAAGCTCACTGTTCGGACCACATAGGAAACAGAAGAGTAGAAGAGTGCTCTTTTCTCAAAAGCAGAGTGTGTTTCTTGTAAGGTGAGCTAGTGTTTGTTCCCCAGTCAGAAATGGAGTTGAATCCCATGCAGTTTTTGTTCCTACGAGGAAGAGGTGTTTTCTGATAAGAAGAGTCACTAATCCGCTCCTATTTCTATACACAGTACAAATAGGACTCTCGTCTGTTCCCAGCTAGTACAGTGTGTTGGACTGAAGAGGAGCTACCGTTCTTGTCAGTTTCCTAAGCAGAGTTGAACTAGATATGGCCTGTGTGTGTAGGAAGCACAGTTCTTTTGTTCTGAGCAAGCTCACTGTTCGGACCCCATAGGAAACACAGTAGAGCAGAAGAGTGCTCTTTTTTCAAAAGCAGAGTGTGTTTCTTGTAAGGCAAGCTAGCGTTTGTTTCCCAGTACTAAATGGAGTTGAATCACATCCTGTTTTTGGTCCTACGATCAAGAGTTTTTTTCTGGTAAGGAAAGTCACTATTGCGCTCCCATTGTCAGACACAGGGCAAATAGCACTGGCGTATGTTCCCAGCATGTACAGTGTATTGGACTGAAGAGGATCTACTGTTCTTGTCAGTTTCCTAAGCAGAATTGAACTAGATATGGCCCGTGTGTGTAGGAAGCACAGTTCTTTTGTTCTGAGCACACTCACTGTTCTGGCCCTATAGGAAACACAGTAGAATAGAAGACTGCTCTTTTCTCAAAAGCAGAGTGTGTTTCGTGTAAGGCGAGCTAGCATTTGTTTCCCAGTCCTAAATGGCGTTGAATCCCATGCAGTTTTTGGTCCTACGAGCAAGAGTTGTTTATTCGTAAGCAAAGTCACTATTGCGCTCCCATTGCCATACACAGTGCAAATAGCACTCGCGTCTGTTCCCAGCAAGTACAGTGTATTGGACTGAAGAGGAGCTACTGTTCTTGTCAGATTCCTAAGCAGAGTTGAACTAGATATGGCCCATGTGTGTAAGAAGCCCAGTTCTTTTGTTCTGAGCAAGCTCAATGTTCGGACCCCATATGAAGCACAGTAGAATAGATGACTGCTCTTTTTTCAAAAGCAGAGTGTGTTTCTTGTAAGGCGAGCTAGCGTTTGTTTCCCAGTCCTAAATGGAGTTGAATCACATGCAGTTTTTGGTGCTACGAGCAAGAGTTGTTTTCTGGTAAGGAAAGTCACTATTGCGCTCCCTTTGCCATACACAGTGCAAATAGCACTCGAGTCTGTTCACAGCAAGTACAGTGTATTGGACTGAAGAGGAGCTACTGTTCTTGTCAGTTTCCTAAGCAGAGTTGAACTAGATATGGTCCATGTGTGTAGGAAGCACAGTTCATTTGTTCTGAGCAAGCTCACTGTTCGGACACCATAGGAAACACAGTAGAGTAGAAGAGTGCTCTTTTCTCAAAAGCAGAGTGTGTTTCTTGTAAGGCGAGCTAGCGTTTGTTTCCCAGTCCTAAATGGAGTTGAATCACATGCAGTTTCTTGTCCTACGAGCAAGAGTTGTTTTCTGGTAAAAAGAGTCACTGTTGCGCTCCCATTGTCATACACAGGGCAAATAGCACTGGCGTCTGTTCCCAGCATGTACAGTGTATTGGACTGAAGAGGATCTACTGTTCTTGTCAGTTTCCTAAGCAGAATTGAACTAGATATGGCCGTATTTGTAGGAAGCACAGTAATTTTGTTCTGAGCAAACTCAATGTTCTGGCCCTATAGGAAACACAGTAGAGTAGAAGAGTGCTCTTTTCTCAAAAGCAGAGTGTGTTTCTTGTAAGGCAAACTAGCGTTTGTTTCCCAGTCCTAAATGAAGTTGAATCACATGCAGTTTTTGGTACTACGAGCAAGAGTTGTTTTCTGGTAAGGAAAGTCACTATTGTGCTCCCATTTCCACACACAGTAAAAATAGCACTCGCATCTGTTCCCAGGAAGTACAGTGTATTGGACTGAAGCGGAGCTACTGTTCTTGTCAGTTTGCTAAGCAGAGTTGAACTAGATATGGCCCCTGTGTGTAGGAAGCACAGTTCTTTTGTTCTGAGCAAGCTCACTGTTCGGACCACATAGGAAACAGAAGAGTAGAAGAGTGCTCTTTTCTCAAAAGCAGAGTGTGTTTCTTGTAAGGTGAGCTAGTGTTTGTTCCCCAGTCAGAAATGGAGTTGAATCCCATGCAGTTTTTGTCCCTACGAGGAAGAGGTGTTTTCTGATAAGAAGAGTCACTAATCCGCTCCTATTTCTATACACAGTACAAATAGGACTCTCGTCTGTTCCCAGCTAGTACAGTGTGTTGGACTGAAGAGGAGCTACCGTTCTTGTCAGTTTCCTAAGCAGAGTTGAACTAGATATGGCCTGTGTGTGTAGGAAGCACAGTTCTTTTGTTCTGAGCAAGCTCACTGTTCGGACCCCATAGGAAACACAGTAGAGCAGAAGAGTGCTCTTTTTTCAAAAGCAGAGTGTGTTTCTTGTAAGGCAAGCTAGCGTTTGTTTCCCAGTACTAAATGGAGTTGAATCACATCCTGTTTTTGGTCCTACGATCAAGAGTTTTTTTCTGGTAAGGAAAGTCACTATTGCGCTCCCATTGTCAGACACAGGGCAAATAGCACTGGCGTATGTTCCCAGCATGTACAGTGTATTGGACTGAAGAGGATCTACTGTTCTTGTCAGTTTCCTAAGCAGAATTGAACTAGATATGGCCCGTGTGTGTAGGAAGCACAGTTCTTTTGTTCTGAGCACACTCACTGTTCTGGCCCTATAGGAAACACAGTAGAATAGAAGACTGCTCTTTTCTCAAAAGCAGAGTGTGTTTCTTGTAAGGCGAGCTAGCATTTGTTTCCCAGTCCTAAATGGAGTTGAATCACATGCAGTTTTTGGTCCTACGAGCAAGAGTTGTTTTCTGGTAAGGAAAGTCACTATTGCGCTCCCTTTGCCATACACAGTGCAAATAGCACTCGCGTCTGTTCCCAGCAAGTACAGTGTATTGAACTGAAGAGGAGCTACTGTTCTTGTCACTTTCCTAAGCAGAGTTGAACTAGATATGGCCCATGTGTGTAGGAAGCACAGTTCTTTTGTTCTCAGCAAGCTCACTGTTCGGACACCATATGAACCACAGTGAAATAGAAGACTGCTCTTTTCTCAAAAGCAGAGTGTGTTTCTTGTAAGGCGAGCTAGCATTTGTTTCCCAGTCCTAAATGGCGTTGAATCCCATGCAGTTTTTGGTCCTACGAGCAAGAGTTGTTTATTCGTAAGCAAAGTCACTATTGCGCTCCCATTGCCATACACAGTGCAAATAGCACTCACGTCTGTTCCCAGCAAGTACAGTGTATTGGACTGAAGAGGAGCTACTGTTCTTCTCAGATTCCTAAGCAGAGTTGAACTAGATATGGCCCATGTGTGTAAGAAGCCCAGTTCTTTTGTTCTGAGCAAGCTCAATGTTCGGACCCCATATGAAGCACAGTAGAATAGATGACTGCTCTTTTTTCAAAATAAGAGTGTGTTTCTTGTAAGGAGAGCTAGCGTTTGTTTCCCAGTCCTAAATGGAGTTGAATCACATGCAGTTTTTGGTACTACGAGCAAGAGTTGTTTTCTGGTAAGGAAAGTCACTATTGTGCTCCCATTGTCATACACAGGGCAAATAGCACTGGCGTCTGTTCACAGCATGTACAGTGTATTGGGCTGAAGAGGATCTACTGTTCTTGTCAGTTTCCTAAGCAGAATTGAACTAGATATGGCCGTATTTGTAGGAAGCACAGTAATTTTGTTCTGAGCAAACTCACTGTTCTGGCCCTATAGGAAACACAGTAGAGTAGAAGAGTGCTCTTTTCTCAAAAGCAGAGTGTGTTTCTTGTAAGGAGAGCTAGCGTTTGTTTCCCAGTCCTAAATGGAGTTGAATCACATGCAGTTTTTGGTACTACGAGCAAGAGTTGTTTTCTGGTAAGGAAAGTCACTATTGTGCTCCCATTTCCACACACAGTAAAAATAGCACTCGCATCTGTTCCCAGGAAGTACAGTGTATTGGACTGAAGCGGAGCTACTGTTCTTGTCAGTTTGCTAAGCAGAGTTGAACTAGATATGGCCCCTGTGTGTAGGAAGCACAGTTCTTTTGTTCTGAGCAAGCTCACTGTTCGGACCACATAGGAAACAGAAGAGTAGAAGAGTGCTCATTTCTCAAAAGCAGAGTGTGTTTCTTGTAAGGTGAGCTAGTGTTTGTTCCCCAGTCAGAAATGGAGTTGAATCCCATGCAGTTTTTGTTCCTACGAGGAAGAGGTGTTTTCTGATAAGAAGAGTCACTAATCCGCTCCTATTTCTATACACAGTGCAAATAGGACTCTCGTCTGTTCCCAGCTAGTACAGTGTGTTGGACTGAAGAGGAGCTACCGTTCTTGTCAGTTTCCTAAGCAGAGTTGAACTAGATATGGCCTGTGTGTGTAGGAAGCACAGTTCTTTTGTTCTGAGCAAGCTCACTGTTCGGACCCCATAGGAAACACAGTAGAGCAGAAGAGTGCTCTTTTTTCAAAAGCAGAGTGTGTTTCTTGTAAGGCAAGCTAGCGTTTGTTTCCCAGTACTAAATGGAGTTGAATCACATCCTGTTTTTGGTCCTACGATCAAGAGTTTTTTTCTGGTAAGGAAAGTCACTATTGCGCTCCCATTGTCAGACACAGGGCAAATAGCACTGGCGTATGTTCCCAGCATGTACAGTGTATTGGACTGAAGAGGATCTACTGTTCTTGTCAGTTTCCTAAGCAGAATTGAACTAGATATGGCCCGTGTGTGTAGGAAGCACAGTTCTTTTGTTCTGAGCACACTCACTGTTCTGGCCCTATAGGAAACACAGTAGAATAGAAGACTGCTCTTTTCTCAAAAGCAGAGTGTGTTTCTTGTAAGGCGAGCTAGCATTTGTTTCCCAGTCCTAAATGGAGTTGAATCACATGCAGTTTTTGGTCCTACGAGCAAGAGTTGTTTTCTGGTAAGGAAAGTCACTATTGCGCTCCCTTTGCCATACACAGTGCAAATAGCACTCGCGTCTGTTCCCAGCAAGTACAGTGTATTGAACTGAAGAGGAGCTACTGTTCTTGTCACTTTCCTAAGCAGAGTTGAACTAGATATGGCCCATGTGTGTAGGAAGCACAGTTCTTTTGTTCTCAGCAAGCTCACTGTTCGGACACCATATGAACCACAGTGAAATAGAAGACTGCTCTTTTCTCAAAAGCAGAGTGTGTTTCTTGTAAGGCGAGCTAGCATTTGTTTCCCAGTCCTAAATGGCGTTGAATCCCATGCAGTTTTTGGTCCTACGAGCAAGAGTTGTTTATTCGTAAGCAAAGTCACTATTGCGCTCCCATTGCCATACACAGTGCAAATAGCACTCGCGTCTGTTCCCAGCAAGTACAGTGTATTGGACTGAAGAGGAGCTACTGTTCTTGTCAGATTCCTAAGCAGAGTTGAACTAGATATGGCCCATGTGTGTAAGAAGCCCAGTTCTTTTGTTCTGAGCAAGCTCAATGTTCGGACCCCATATGAAGCACAGTAGAATAGATGACTGCTCTTTTTTCAAAAGCAGAGTGTGTTTCTTGTAAGGCGAGCTAGCGTTTGTTTCCCAGTCCTAAATGGAGTTGAATCACATGCAGTTTTTGGTGCTACGAGCAAGAGTTGTTTTCTGGTAAGGAAAGTCACTATTGCGCTCCCTTTGCCATACACAGTGCAAATAGCACTCGAGTCTGTTCACAGCAAGTACAGTGTATTGGACTGAAGAGGAGCTACTGTTCTTGTCAGTTTCCTAAGCAGAGTTGAACTAGATATGGTCCATGTGTGTAGGAAGCACAGTTCTTTTGTTCTGAGCAAGCTCACTGTTCGGACACCATAGGAAACACAGTAGAGTAGAAGAGTGCTCTTTTCTCAAAAGCAGAGTGTGTTTCTTGTAAGGCGAGCTAGCGTTTGTTTCCCAGTCCTAAATGGAGTTGAATCACATGCAGTTTCTTGTCCTACGAGCAAGAGTTGTTTTCTGGTAAAAAGAGTCACTGTTGCGCTCCCATTGTCATACACAGGGCAAATAGCACTGGCGTCTGTTCCCAGCATGTACAGTGTATTGGACTGAAGAGGATCTACTGTTCTTGTCAGTTTCCTAAGCAGAATTGAACTAGATATGGCCGTATTTGTAGGAAGCACAGTAATTTTGTTCTGAGCAAACTCACTGTTCTGGCCCTATAGGAAACACAGTAGAATAGAAGAGTGCTCTTTTCTCAAAAGCAGAGTGTGTTTCTTGTAAGGAGAGCTAGCGTTTGTTTCCCAGTCCTAAATGGAGTTGAATCACATGCAGTTTTTGGTACTACGAGCAAGAGTTGTTTTCTGGTAAGGAAAGTCACTATTGTGCTCCCATTTCCACACACAGTAAAAATAGCACTCGCATCTGTTCCCAGGAAGTACAGTGTATTGGACTGAAGCGGAGCTACTGTTCTTGTCAGTTTGCTAAGCAGAGTTGAACTAGATATGGCCCCTGTGTGTAGGAAGCACAGTTCTTTTGTTCTGAGCAAGCTCACTGTTCGGACCACATAGGAAACAGAAGAGTAGAAGAGTGCTCTTTTCTCAAAAGCAGAGTGTGTTTCTTGTAAGGTGAGCTAGTGTTTGTTCCCCAGTCAGAAATGGAGTTGAATCCCATGCAGTTTTTGTTCCTACGAGGAAGAGGTGTTTTCTGATAAGAAGAGTCACTAATCCGCTCCTATTTCTATACACAGTACAAATAGGACTCTCGTCTGTTCCCAGCTAGTACAGTGTGTTGGACTGAAGAGGAGCTACCGTTCTTATCAGTTTCCTAAGCAGAGTTGAACTAGATATGGCCTGTGTGTGTAGGAAGCACAGTTCTTTTGTTCTGAGCAAGCTCACTGTTCGGACCCCATAGGAAACACAGTAGAGCAGAAGAGTGCTCTTTTTTCAAAAGCAGAGTGTGTTTCTTGTAAGGCAAGCTAGCGTTTGTTTCCCAGTACTAAATGGAGTTGAATCACATCCTGTTTTTGGTCCTACGATCAAGAGTTTTTTTCTGGTAAGGAAAGTCACTATTGCGCTCCCATTGTCAGACACAGGGCAAATAGCACTGGCGTATGTTCCCAGCATGTACAGTGTATTGGACTGAAGAGGATCTACTGTTCTTGTCAGTTTCCTAAGCAGAATTGAACTAGATATGGCCCGTGTGTGTAGGAAGCACAGTTCTTTTGTTCTGAGCACACTCACTGTTCTGGCCCTATAGGAAACACAGTAGAATAGAAGACTGCTCTTTTCTCAAAAGCAGAGTGTGTTTCTTGTAAGGCGAGCTAGCATTTATTTCCCAGTCCTAAATGGAGTTGAATCACATGCAGTTTTTGGTCCTACGAGCAAGAGTTGTTTTCTGGTAAGGAAAGTCACTATTGCGCTCCCTTTGCCATACACAGTGCAAATAGCACTCGCGTCTGTTCCCAGCAAGTACAGTGTATTGAACTGAAGAGGAGCTACTGTTCTTGTCACTTTCCTAAGCAGAGTTGAACTAGATATGGCCCATGTGTGTAGGAAGCACAGTTCTTTTGTTCTCAGCAAGCTCACTGTTCGGACACCATATGAACCACAGTGAAATAGAAGACTGCTCTTTTCTCAAAAGCAGAGTGTGTTTCTTGTAAGGCAAGCTAGCATTTGTTTCCCAGTCCTAAATGGCGTTGAATCCCATGCAGGTTTTGGTCCTACGAGCAAGAGTTGTTTATTCATAAGCAAAGTCACTATTGCGCTCCCATTGCCATACACAGTGCAAATAGCACTCGCGTCTGTTCCCAGCAAGTACAGTGTATTGGACTGAAGAGGAGCTACTGCTCTTGTCAGATTTCTAAGCAGAGTTGAACTAGATATGGCCCATGTGTGTAAGAAGCCCAGTTCTTTTGTTCTGAGCAAGCTCAATGTTCGGACCCCATATGAAGCACAGTAGAATAGATGACTGCTCTTTTTTCAAAAGCAGAGTGTGTTTCTTGTAAGGCGAGCTAGCGTTTGTTTCCCAGTCCTAAATGGAGTTGAATCACATGCAGTTTTTGGTGCTACGAGCAAGAGTTGTTTTCTGGTAAGGAAAGTCACTATTGCGCTCCCTTTGCCATACACAGTGCAAATAGCACTCGAGTCTGTTCACAGCAAGTACAGTGTATTGGACTGAAGAGGAGCTACTGTTCTTGTCAGTTTCCTAAGCAGAGTTGAACTAGATATGGTCCATGTGTGTAGGAAGCACAGTTCATTTGTTCTGAGCAAGCTCACTGTTCGGACACCATAGGAAACACAGTAGAGTAGAAGAGTGCTCTTTTCTCAAAAGCAGAGTGTGTTTCTTGTAAGGCGAGCTAGCGTTTGTTTCCCAGTCCTAAATGGAGTTGAATCACATGCAGTTTCTTGTCCTACGAGCAAGAGTTGTTTTCTGGTAAAAAGAGTCACTGTTGCGCTCCCATTTTCATACACAGGGCAAATAGCACTGGCGTCTGTTCCCAGCATGTACAGTGTATTGGACTGAAGAGGATCTACTGTTCTTGTCAGTTTCCTAAGCAGAATTGAACTAGATATGGCCGTATTTGTAGGAAGCACAGTAATTTTGTTCTGAGCAAACTCACTGTTCTGGCCCTATAGGAAACACAGTAGAGTAGAAGAGTGCTCTTTTCTCAAAAGCAGAGTGTGTTTCTTGTAAGGAGAGCTAGCGTTTGTTTCCCAGTCCTAAATGGAGTTGAATCACATGCAGTTTTTGGTACTACGAGCAAGAGTTGTTTTCTGGTAAGGAAAGTCACTATTGTGCTCCCATTTCCACACACAGTAAAAATAGCACTCGCATCTGTTCCCAGGAAGTACAGTGTATTGGACTGAAGCGGAGCTACTGTTCTTGTCAGTTTGCTAAGCAGAGTTGAACTAGATATGGCCCCTGTGTGTAGGAAGCACAGTTCTTTTGTTCTGAGCAAGCTCACTGTTCGGACCACATAGGAAACAGAAGAGTAGAAGAGTGCTCTTTTCTCAAAAGCAGAGTGTGTTTCTTGTAAGGTGAGCTAGTGTTTGTTCCCCAGTCAGAAATGGAGTTGAATCCCATGCAGTTTTTGTTCCTACGAGGAAGAGGTGTTTTCTGATAAGAAGAGTCACTAATCCGCTCCTATTTCTATACACAGTACAAATAGGACTCTCGTCTGTTCCCAGCTAGTACAGTGTGTTGGACTGAAGAGGAGCTACCGTTCTTGTCAGTTTCCTAAGCAGAGTTGAACTAGATATGGCCTGTGTGTGTAGGAAGCACAGTTCTTTTGTTCTGAGCAAGCTCACTGTTCGGACCCCATAGGAAACACAGTAGAGCAGAAGAGTGCTCTTTTTTCAAAAGCAGAGTGTGTTTCTTGTAAGGCAAGCTAGCGTTTGTTTCCCAGTACTAAATGGAGTTGAATCACATCCTGTTTTTGGTCCTACGATCAAGAGTTTTTTTCTGGTAAGGAAAGTCACTATTGCGCTCCCATTGTCAGACACAGGGCAAATAGCACTGGCGTATGTTCCCAGCATGTACAGTGTATTGGACTGAAGAGGATCTACTGTTCTTGTCAGTTTCCTAAGCAGAATTGAACTAGATATGGCCCGTGTGTGTAGGAAGCACAGTTCTTTTGTTCTGAGCACACTCACTGTTCTGGCCCTATAGGAAACACAGTAGAATAGAAGACTGCTCTTTTCTCAAAAGCAGAGTGTGTTTCTTGTAAGGCGAGCTAGCATTTATTTCCCAGTCCTAAATGGAGTTGAATCACATGCAGTTTTTGGTCCTACGAGCAAGAGTTGTTTTCTGGTAAGGAAAGTCACTATTGCGCTCCCTTTGCCATACACAGTGCAAATAGCACTCGCGTCTGTTCCCAGCAAGTACAGTGTATTGAACTGAAGAGGAGCTACTGTTCTTGTCACTTTCCTAAGCAGAGTTGAACTAGATATGGCCCATGTGTGTAGGAAGCACAGTTCTTTTGTTCTCAGCAAGCTCACTGTTCGGACACCATATGAACCACAGTGAAATAGAAGACTGCTCTTTTCTCAAAAGCAGAGTGTGTTTCTTGTAAGGCAAGCTAGCATTTGTTTCCCAGTCCTAAATGGCGTTGAATCCCATGCAGGTTTTGGTCCTACGAGCAAGAGTTGTTTATTCGTAAGCAAAGTCACTATTGCGCTCCCATTGCCATACACAGTGCAAATAGCACTCGCGTCTGTTCCCAGCAAGTACAGTGTATTGGACTGAAGAGGAGCTACTGCTCTTGTCAGATTTCTAAGCAGAGTTGAACTAGATATGGCCCATGTGTGTAAGAAGCCCAGTTCTTTTGTTCTGAGCAAGCTCAATGTTCGGACCCCATATGAAGCACAGTAGAATAGATGACTGCTCTTTTTTCAAAAGCAGAGTGTGTTTCTTGTAAGGCGAGCTAGCGTTTGTTTCCCAGTCCTAAATGGAGTTGAATCACACGCAGTTTTTGGTGCTACGAGCAAGAGTTGTTTTCTGGTAAGGAAAGTCACTATTGCGCTCCCTTTGCCATACACAGTGCAAATAGCACTCGAGTCTGTTCACAGCAAATACAGTGTATTGGACTGAAGAGGAGCTACTGTTCTTGTCAGTTTCCTAAGCAGAGTTGAACTAGATATGGTCCATGTGTGTAGGAAGCACAGTTCTTTTGTTCTGAGCAAGCTCACTGTTCGGACACCATAGGAAACACAGTAGAGTAGAAGAGTGCTCTTTTCTCAAAAGCAGAGTGTGTTTCTTGTAAGGCGAGCTAGCGTTTGTTTTCCAGTCCTAAATGGAGTTGAATCACATGCAGTTTCTTGTCCTACGAGCAAGAGTTGTTTTCTGGTAAAAAGAGTCACTGTTGCGCTCCCATTGTCATACACAGGGCAAATAGCACTGGCGTCTGTTCCAAGCATGTACAGTGTATTGGACTGAAGAGGATCTACTGTTCTTGTCAGTTTCCTAAGCAGAATTGAACTAGATATGGCCGTATTTGTAGGAAGCACAGTAATTTTGTTCTGAGCAAACTCACTGTTCTGGCCC
The DNA here is from genome assembly GCF_949786415.1 of Peromyscus eremicus. NCBI lineage: Eukaryota > Metazoa > Chordata > Mammalia > Rodentia > Cricetidae > Peromyscus > Peromyscus eremicus. The sequence continues at coordinate 143,160 of NW_026735180.1, read as the reverse complement.
TATAGGAAACACAGTAGAGTAGAAGAGTGCTCTTTTCTCAAAAGCAGAGTGTGTTTCTTGTAAGGAGAGCTAGTGTTTGTTTCCCAGTCCTAAATGGAGTTGAATCACATGCAGTTTTTGGTACTACGAGCAAGAGTTGTTTTCTGGTAAGGAAAGTCACTATTGTGCTCCCATTTCCACACACAGTAAAAATAGCACTCGCATTTGTTCCCAGGAAGTACAGTGTATTGGACTGAAGCGGAGCTACTGTTCTTGTCAGTTTGCTAAGCAGAGTTGAACTAGATATGGCCCCTGTGTGTAGGAAGCACAGTTCTTTTGTTCTGAGCAAGCTCACTGTTCGGACCACATAGGAAACAGAAGAGTAGAAGAGTGCTCTTTTCTCAAAAGCAGAGTGTGTTTCTTGTAAGGTGAGCTAGTGTTTGTTCCCCAGTCAGAAATGGAGTTGAATCCCATGCAGTTTTTGTTCCTACGAGGAAGAGGTGTTTTCTGATAAGAAGAGTCACTAATCCGCTCCTATTTCTATACACAGTACAAATAGGACTCTCGTCTGTTCCCAGCTAGTACAGTGTGTTGGACTGAAGAGGAGCTACCGTTCTTGTCAGTTTCCTAAGCAGAGTTGAACTAGATATGGCCTGTGTGTGTAGGAAGCACAGTTCTTTTGTTCTGAGCAAGCTCACTGTTCGGACCCCATAGGAAACACAGTAGAGCAGAAGAGTGCTCTTTTTTCAAAAGCAGAGTGTGTTTCTTGTAAGGCAAGCTAGCGTTTGTTTCCCAGTACTAAATGGAGTTGAATCACATCCTGTTTTTGGTCCTACGATCAAGAGTTTTTTTCTGGTAAGGAAAGTCACTATTGTGCTCCCATTGTCAGACACAGGGCAAATAGCACTGGCGTATGTTCCCAGCATGTACAGTGTATTGGACTGAAGAGGATCTACTGTTCTTGTCAGTTTCCTAAGCAGAATTGAACTAGATATGGCCCGTGTGTGTAGGAAGCACAGTTCTTTTGTTCTGAGCACACTCACTGTTCTGGCCCTATAGGAAACACAGTAGAATAGAAGACTGCTCTTTTCTCAAAAGCAGAGTGTGTTTCTTGTAAGGCGAGCTAGCATTTGTTTCCCAGTCCTAAATGGAGTTGAATCACATGCAGTTTTTGGTCCTATGAGCAAGAGTTGTTTTCTGGTAAGGAAAGTCACTATTGCGCTCCCTTTGCCATACACAGTGCAAATAGCACTCGCGTCTGTTCCCAGCAAGTACAGTGTATTGAACTGAAGAGGAGCTACTGTTCTTGTCACTTTCCTAAGCAGAGTTGAACAAGATATGGCCCATGTGTGTAGGAAGCACAGTTCTTTTGTTCTCAGCAAGCTCACTGTTCGGACACCATATGAACCACAGTGAAATAGAAGACTGCTCTTTTCTCAAAAGCAGAGTGTGTTTCTTGTAAGGCGAGCTAGCATTTGTTTCCCAGTCCTAAATGGCGTTGAATCCCATGCAGTTTTTGGTCCTACGAGCAAGAGTTGTTTATTCGTAAGCAAAGTCACTATTGCGCTCCCATTGCCATACACAGTGCAAATAGCACTCGCGTCTGTTCCCAGCAAGTACAGTGTATTGGACTGAAGAGGAGCTACTGTTCTTGTCAGATTCCTAAGCAGAGTTGAACTAGATATGGCCCATGTGTGTAAGAAGCCCAGTTCTTTTGTTCTGAGCAAGCTCAATGTTCGGACCCCATATGAAGCACAGTAGAATAGATGACTGCTCTTTTTTCAAAAGCAGAGTGTGTTTCTTGTAAGGCGAGCTAGCGTTTGTTTCCCAGTCCTAAATGGAGTTGAATCACATGCAGTTTTTGGTGCTACGAGCAAGAGTTGTTTTCTGGTAAGGAAAGTCACTGTTGCGCTCCCTTTGCCATACAGAGGACAAATAGCACTGGCGTCTGTTCCCTGCATGTACAGTGTATTGGACTGAAGAGGAGCTACTGTTCTTGTCAGTTTCCTAAGCAGAGTTGAACTAGGTATGGCCCGTGTGTGGAGGAAGCACAGTTCTGTTGTTCTGAGCAAGCTCACTGTTCGGTCCCCATAGGATACACAGTAGAGTAGAAGAGTGCTCTTTTCTCAAAAGCAGAGTGTTTTTCTTGTAGACGAGCTAGCGTTTGTTTCCCAATCCTAAATGGAGTTGAATCACATGCAGTTTCTTGTCCTACGAGCAAGAGTTTTTTTCTGGTAAGAAGAGTCACTATTGTGCTCCCATTGCCATACACAGGCCAAATAGCACTGGCGTCTGTTCCCAGCAAGTACAGTTTATTGGACTGAAAAGAATCTACAGTTCTTGTCAGTTTCCTAAGCAGAATTGAACTAGATATGGCCGTATTTGTAGGAATCACAGTTCTATTGTTCTGAGCAAACTCACTGTTGTGGCCCTATAGGAAAAACAGTAGAGTAGAAGAGTGCTCTTTTCTCAAAAGCAGAGTGTGTTTCTTGTAAGGAGAGCTAGCGTTTGTTTCCCAGTCATAAATGGAGTTGAATCACATGCAGTTTTTGGTCCTATGAGCAAGAGTTGTTTTCTGGTAAGGAAAGTCATTATTGCGCTCGCATTGCCATACACAGTGAAAATAGCACTGGCGTCTGTTCCCAGCAAGTACAGTGTATTGGACTGAAGCGGAGCTACTGTTCTTGTCAGTTTCCTAAGCAGAGTTGAACTAGATATTGCCCCTGTGTGTAGGAAGCACAGTTCTTTTGTTCTGAGCAAGCTCACTGTTCAGACCCCATAGGAAACAAGTTGAGTAGAAGAGTGCTCTTTTCTCAAAAGCAGAGTGTGTTTCTTGTAAAGCGAGCTAGCCTTTGTTTCCCAGTCCTAAATGGAGTTGAATCACATGCAGTTTCTTGTCCTAAGAGCAAGAGTTGTTTTCTGGTAAGAAGAGTCACTATTGTGCTCCCATTGTCATTCACAGGGCAAATAACACTGGCGTCTGTTCCCAGCATGTACACTGTATTGGACTGAAGAGGATCTACTGTTCTTTTCAATTTCCTAAGCATAATTGAACTAGATATGGCCGTATTTGTATGAAGCACAGTTCTTTTGTTCTGAGCAAGCTCACTGTTCTGGCCCTATAGGAAACACAGTAGAGTAGAAGAGTGCTCTTTTCTCAAAAGCAGAGTGTGTTTCTTGTAAAGCGAGCTAGCATTTGTTTCCCATTCCTAAATGGAGTTGAATCACATGCAGTTTTTGGTCCTATGAGCAAGAGTTGTTTTCTGGGAAGGAAAGTCACTATTGCGCTCCCATTGCCATACACAGTGCAAATAGCACTCGCGTCTGTTCCCAGCAAGTACAGTGTATTAGACTGAAGCGGAGCTACTGTTCTTGTCAGTTTCCTAAGCAGAGTTGAACTAGATATGGCCCCTGTGTGTAGGAAGCACAGTTCTTTTGTTCTGAGCAAGCTCAATTTTCGGACCACATAGGAAATACAGGAGAGTAGAAGAGTGATCTTTTCTCAAAAGCAGAGTGTGTTTCTTGTAAGGCGAGCTAGTGTTTGTTCCCCAGTCAGAAATGGAGTTGAATCCCATGCAGTTTCTGGTCCTATGAGCAAGACGTGTTTTCTGATAAGAAGAGTTACTATTGTGCTCCTATTGCCATACACAGTGCAAATAGCACTCGCGTCTCTTCCCAGCTATTACAGTGTATTGGACTGAAGAGGGGCTACCGTTCTTGTCAGTTTCCTAAGCAGAGTTGAACTAGATATGGCCCGTGTGTGTAGGAAGCACAGTTCTTTTTTTCTGAGCAAGCTCACTGTTCGGACCCCATAGGAAATACAGTAGAGTAGAAGAGTGCTCTTTTCTCAAAAGCAGAGTGTTTTTCTTGTAAGGCGAGCTAGCGTTTGTTTCCCATTCCTAAATGGAGTTGAATCACATGCAGTTTTTGGTCCTATGTGCAAGAGTTGTTTTCTGGTAAGGAAAGTCACTCTTGCGCTCGCATTGCCATACACAGTGCAAATAGCACTGGTGTCTGTTCCCAGCAAGTACAGTGTATTGGACTGAAGCGGAGCTACTGTTCTTGTCAGTTTCCTCAGCAGAGTTGAACTAGATATTGCCCCTGTGTGTAGGAAGCACAGTTCTTTTGTTCTGAGCAAGCTCACTGTTCAGACCCCATAGGAAACACAGTTGAGTAGAAGAGTGCTCTTTTCTCAAAAGCAGAGTGTGTTTCTTGTAAAGTGAGCTAGCATTTGTTTCCCAGTCCTAAATGGAGTTGAATCACATGCAGTTTCTTGTCCTACGAGCAAGAGTTGTTTTCTGGTAAGAAGAGTCACTATTGTGCTCCCATTGTCATTCACAGGGCAAATAACACTGGCGTCTGTTCCCAGCATGTTCACTGTATTAGAATGAAGAGGATCTACTGTTCTTTTCAGTTTCCTAAGCATAATTGAACTAGATATGGCCGTATTTGTATGAAGCACATTTCTTTTGTTCTGAGCAAGCTCACGGTTCTGGCTCTATAGGAAACACAGTAGAGTAGAAGAGTGCTCTTTTCTCAAAAGCAGAGTGTGTTTCTTGTAAGGCGAGCTAGCGTTTGTTTCCCAGTCCTAAATGGAGTTGAATCACATGCAGTTTTTGATCCTATGAGCAAGAGTTGTTTTCTGGTAAGGAAAGTCACTCTTGTGCTCCCATTGAAATACAAAGTGCAAATAGCACTCGCGTCTGTTCCCAGCAAGTACAGTGTATTGGACTGAAGCGGAGCTACTGTTCTTGTCAGTTTGCTAAGCAGAGTTGAACTAGATATGGCCCCTGTGTGTAGGAAGCACAGTTCTTTTGTTCTGAGCAAGCTCACTGTTCAGACCACATAGGAAATACAGTAGAGTAAAAGAGTGCTCTTTTCTCAAAAGCAGAGTGTGTTTCTTGTAAGGCGAGCTAGTGTTTGTTTCCCAGTCAGAAATGGAGTTGAATCACATGCAGTTTCTTGTCCTACGAGCAAGAGTTGTTTTCTGGTAAGAAGAGTCACTATTGTGCTCCCATTGTCATACACAGGGCAAATAGCACTGGCGTCTGTTCCCAGCATGTACAGTGTATTGGACTGAAGAGGATCTACTGTTCTTGTCAGTTTCCTAAGCAGAATTGAACTAGATATGGCCGTATTTGTAGGAATCACAGTTCTTTTGTTCTGAGCAAACTCACTGTTCTGGCCCTATAGGAAAAACAGTAGAGTAGAAGAGTGCTCTTTTCTCAAAAGCAGAGTGTGTTTCTTGTAAGGCGAGCTAGCGTTTGTTTCCCAGTCCTAAATGGAGTTGAATCACATGCAGTTTTTGGTCCTATGAGCAAGAGTTGTTTTCTGGTAAGGAAAGTCATTATTGCGCTCGCATTGCCATACACAGTGCAAATAGCACTGGTGTCTGTTCCCAGCAAGTACAGTGTATTGGACTGAAGCGGAGCTACTGTTCTTGTCAGTTTCCTTAGCAGAGTTGAACTAGATATGGTCCCTGTGTGTAGGAAGCACAGTTCTTTTGTTCTGTGCAAGCTCACTGTTCAGACCCCATAGGAAACACAGTAGAGTAGAAGAGTGCTCTTTTCTCAAAAGCAGAGTGTGTTTCTTGTAAGGCAAGCTAGTGTTTGTTTCCCAGTCCTAAATGTAGTTGAATCACATGCAGTTTCTTGTCCTACGAGCAAGAGTTTTTTTCTGGTAAGAAGAGTCACTATTGTGCTCCCATTGTCATACACAGGGCAAATAGCACTGGCGTCTGTTCCCAGCATGTACAATGTATTGGACTGAAGAGGATCTACTGTTCTTTTCAGTTTCCTAAGCATAATTGAACTAGATATGGCCGTATTTGTATGAAGCACAGTTCTTTTGTTCTGAGCAAGCTCACTGTTCTGGCCCTATAAGAAACACAGTAGAGTAGAAGAGTGCTCTTTTCTCAAAAGCAGAGTTTGTTTCTTGTAAGGCGAGCTAGCGTTTGTTTCCCAGTCCTAAATGGAGTTGAATCACATGCAGTTTTTGGTCCTATGATCAAGAGTTGTTTTCTGGTAAAGAAAGTCACTCTTGCGGTCCCATTGCCATACACTGTGCAAATAGCACTCGCGTCTGTTCCCAACAAGTACAGTGTATTGGACTGAAGCGGAGCTACTGTTCTTGTCAGTTTGCTAAGCAGAGTTGAACTAGATATGGCCCCTCTGTGTAGGAAGCACTGTTCATTTGTTCTGAGCAAGCTCACTGTTCGAAACCCTAGGAATCACAGTAGAGTAGAAGAGTGCTCTTTTCTCAAAAGCAGAGTGTGTTTCTTGTAAGGCAAGCTAGCGTTTGTTTCCCAGTAATAAATGGAGTTGAATCTCATCCTGGTTTGGTCCTACGAGCAAGAGTTGTTTTCTGGTAAGTAAAGTCACTATTGCGCTCCCATTGTCAGACACAGTGCAAATAGCACTCGCGTCTCTTCCCAGCAAGTACAGTGTATTGGACTGAAGTGGATCTACTGTTCTTGTCAGTATCCTAAGCAGAATTGAACTAGATATGGCCGTATTTGTAGGAAGCACAGTTCTTTTGTTCTGAGCAAACTCACTCTTCTGGCTCTATAGGAAAAACAGTAGAGTAGAAGTGTGCTCTTTTCTCAAAAGCAGAGTGTGTTTCTTGTAAGGCGAGCTAGCGTTTGTTTCCCATTCCTAAATGGAGTTGAATCACATGCAGTTTTTGGTCCTATGAGCAAGAGTTGTTTTCTGGTAAGGAAAGTCACTCTTGCGCTCCCATTGACATACACAGTGCAAATAGCACTCGCGTCTGTTCCCAGCAAGTACAGTGTATTGGACTGAAGCGGAGCTACTGTTCTTGTCAGTTTCCTTAGCAGAGTTGAACTAGATATGGCCCCTGTGTGTAGGAAGCACTGTTCTTTTGTTCTGAGCAAGCTCACTGTTTGGACCCCCTAGGAAACACAGTAGAGTAGAAGAGTGCTCTTTTCTCAAAAGCAGAGTGTGTTTCTTGTAAGGCGAGCTAGTGTTTGTTTCCCATTCCTAAATGGAGTTGAATCACATGCAGTTTTTGGTCCTACGAGCAAGAGTTGTTTTCTGGTAAGGAGGTTCACTATTGTGCTCCCAATGCCATACACAGTGCAAATAGCACTCGCGTCTGTTCACAGCAAGTACAGTGTATTGGACTGAAGAGGAGCTACTGTTCTTGTCAGTTTGCTAAGCAGAGTTGAACTAGATATGGCCCCTGTGTGTAGGAAGCACAGTTCTTTTGTTCTGAGCAAGCTCAATTTTCGGACCCCATAGGAAACACAGTAGAGAAGAAGTGTGCTCTTTTCTCAAAAGCAGAGTATGTTTCTTGTAAGGCAAGCTAGCGTTTGTTTCCCAATCCTAAATGGAGTTGAATCACATGCAGTTTTTGGTCCTACGAGCAAGAGTTGTTTTCTGGTAAGAAGAGTCACTATTGCGCTCCCATTGTCATCCACAGGGCAAATCACACTGGCATCTGTTCCCAGCATGTACAGTGTATTGGACTGAAGAGGATCTACTGTTCTTGTCAGTTTCCTAAGCAGAGTTTAACTAGATATGGACCATGTGTGTAGGAAGCACAGTACTTTTGTTCTGAGAATGCTCACTGTTCTGGCCCTATAGGAAACACATTAGAGTAGAAGAGTGCTCCTTTCTCAATCCAGAGTGTGTTTCTTGTAAGTCGAGCTATCGTTTGTTTCCCAGTCCTAAATAGAGTTGAATCCCATGCAGTTTCTGGTCCTATCAGCAAGAGTTGTTTTCTGATAAGAAGAGTCACTATTGCGCTCCTATTGCCATACACAGTACAAATAGCACTCGCGTCTGTTCCCAGGTAGGACAGTGTATTGGACTGAGGAGGAGCTACCGTTCTTGTCAGTTTCCTAAGCAGAGTTGAACTAGATATGGCCCGTGTGTGTAGGAAGCACAGTTCTTTTGTTCTGAGCCAGCTCACTGTTCGGACCCCTTAGGAAAAACAGTAGAGTAGAAGAGTGCTCTTTTCTCAAAAGCAGAGTGTGTTTCTTGTAAGGCAAGCTAGCGTTTGTTTCCCAGTACTAAATGGAGTTGAAACACATCCTGTTTTTGGTCCTATGAGCAAGAGTTGTTTTCTGGTAAGGAAAGTCACTATTGTGCTCCCATTGTCAGACACAGTGCAAATAGCACTCGCGTCTGTTCCCAGCAAGTACAGTGTATTGGACTGAAGAGGATCTACTGTTCTTGTCAGTTTCCTAAGCAGAATTGAACTAGATATGGCCGTATTTGTAGGAAGCACAGTTCTTTTGTTCTGAGCAAACTCACTGTTCTGGCCCTATAGGAAACACAGTAGAGTAGAAGAGTGCTCTTTTCTCAAAAGCAGAGTGTGTTTATTGTAAGGCGAGCTAGCGTTTGTTTCCCATTCCTAAATGGTTTTGAAATACATGCAGTTTCTGGTCCTACGAGCAAGAGATGTTTTCTGGTAAGAAGAGTCACTATTGTGCTCCCATTGTCATAAACAGGGCAAATAGCACTGGCATCTGTTCCCAGCAAGTACAGTGTATTGGACTGAAGCGGAGCTACTCTTCTTGTCAGTTTCCTAAGCAGAGTTGAATTAGATAAGGCCCCTGTGTGTAGGAAGCACAGTTCTTTTGTTCTGAGCAAGCTCACTTTTCGGACCCCAAAGAAAACACATTAGAGTAGAAGAGTGCTCTTTTCTCAAAAGCAGAGTGTGTTTCATATAAGGCGAGCTAGTGTTTGTTTCCCAGTCAGAAATGGAGTTGAATCCCATGCAGTTTCTGGTCCTACCAGCAAGAGGTGTTTTCCGATAAGAAGAGTCACTATTGTGCTCCTATTGCCATACACAGTGCAAATAGCACTCGCGTCTGTTCCCAGCAAGTACAGTGTATTGGACTGAAGAGGAGCTACTGTTCTTGTCAGTTTCCTAAGCAGAGTTGAACTAGATATGGTCCCTGTGTGTAGGAAGCACAGTTCTTTTGTTCTGAGCAAGCTCACTGTTCGGACCACATAGGAAATACAGTAGAGTAGAAGAGTGCTCTTTTCTCAAAAGCAGAGTGTGTTTCTTGTAAGGCGAGCTAGTGTTTGTTTCCCAGTCAGAAATTGAGTTGAATCCCATGCAGTTTCTGGTCCTACGAGCAAGAGGTGTTTTCTGATAAGAAGAGTCACTATTGCGCTCCCATTGTCATACAGAGGACAAATAGCACTGGTGTCTGTTCCCTGCATGTACAGTGTATTGGACTGAAGCGGAGCTACTGTTCTTGTCAGTTTCCTAAGCAGAGTTGAACTAGATATGGCCCGTGTGTGGAGGAAGCACAGTTCTGTTGTTCTGAGCAATCTCACTGTTCGGACCCCATAGCAAACACAGTAGAGTAGAAGAGTGCTCTTTTCTCAAAAGCAGAGTGTGTTTCTTGTAAGGCGAGCTAGTGTTTGTTTCCCAGTCCTTAATGGAGTTGAATCACATGCAGTTTCTTGTCCTAAGAGCAAGAGTTGTTTTCTGGTAAGAAGAGTCACTATTGTGCTCCCATTGTCATTCACAGGGCATATAACACTGGCGTCTGTTCCCAGCATGTACACTGTATTGGACTGAAGAAGATCTACTGTTCTTTTCAGTTTCCTAAGCATAATTGAACTAGATATGGCCGTATTTGTATGAAGCACAGTTCTTTTGTTCTGACCAAGCTCACTGTTCTGGCCCTATAGGAAACACAGTAGAGTAGAAGAGTGCTCTTTTCTCAAAAGCAGAGTGTGTTTCTTGTAAGGCGAGCTAGCGTTTGTTTCCCAGTCCTAAATGGAGTTGAATCTCATGCAGTTTCTAGTCCTAAAGCAAGAGTTGTTTTCTGGTAAGAAGAGTCACTATTGTGCTCCCATTGTCATACACAGGGCAAATAGCACTGGCGTCTGTTCCCAGCATGTACAGTGTATTGGACTGAAGCGGAGCTACTGTTCTTGTCAGTTATCTAAGCAGAGTTGAACTAGATATGGCCCCTGTGTGTAGGAAGCACTGTTCTTTTGTTCGGAGCAAGCTCACTTTTCAGACCCCATAGGAAACACAGTAGAGTAGAAGAGTGCTCTTTTCTCAAAAGCAGAGTATGTTTCTTGTAAGGCGAGCTAGCGTTTGTTTCCCAGTCCTAAATGGAGTTGAATCACATGCAGTTTTTGGTCCTATGAGCAAGAGTTGTTTTCTGGTAAGGAAAGTCACTCTTGTGCTCCCATTGCCATACACAGTGCAAACCGCACTCGCGTTTGTTCCCAGCAAGTACAGTGTATTGGACTGAAGCGGAGCTACTGTTCTTGTCAGTTTGCTAAGCAGAGTTGAACTAGATATGGCCCCTGTGTGTAGGAAGCACAGTTCTTTTGTTCTGAGCAAGCTCACTGTTCGGATCCCATAGGAAACACAGTAGAGTAGAAGAGTGCTCTTTTCTCAAAAACAGAGTGTGTTTCTTGTAAGGCGAGCTAGCGTTTGTTTCCCAGTCCTAAATGGAGTTGAATCACATGCAGTTTCTTGTCCTACAAGCAAGAGTTGTTTTCTGGTAAGAAGAGTCACTATTGTGCTCCCATTGTCATACACAGGGCAAATCACACTGGCGTCTGTTCCCAGCATGTACAGTGTATTGGACTGAAGAGGAACTACTGTTCTTGTCAGTTTCCTAAGCAGAATTGAACTAGATATGGCCGTATTTGTAGGAATCACAGTTCTTTTGTTCTGAGCAAACTCACTGTTCTGGCCCTATAGGAAAAACAGTAGAGTAGAAGAGTGCTCTTTTCTCAAAAGCAGAGTGTGTTTCTTGTAAGGCGAGCTAGCGTTTGTTTCCCAGTCCTAAATGGAGTTGAATCACATGCAGTTTTTGGTCCTATGAGCAAGAGTTGTTTTCTGGTAAGGAAAGTCACTCTTGCGCACCCATTGCCATACACAGTGCAAATAGCACTGGCGTCTGTTCCCAGCAATTACAGTGTATTGGACTGAAGCGGAGCTACTGTTCTTGTCAGTTTTCTAAGCAGAGTTGAACTAGATATGGCCCCTGTGTGTAGGAAGCACTGTTCTTTTGTTCTGAGCAAGCTCACTGTTCAGACCCCATAGGAAACACAGTAGAGTAGAAGTGTGCTCTTTTCTCAAAAGCAGAGTGTGTTTCTTGTAAGGCGAGCTAGCGTTTTTTTCCCAGTCCTAAATGGAGTTCAAATACACATGCAGTTTCTGGTCCTACGAGCAAGATTTGTGTTCTGGTTAGAAGAGTCACTATTGCGCTCCCTTTGCCATACACAGTGCAAATAGCCCTGGCATCTGTTCCGAGCAAGTACAGTGTATTGGACTGAAGAGGAGCAACTGTTCTTGTCAGTTTCCTAAGCAGAGTTGAACTAGATATGGCCCGTGTGTAGGAAGCACAGTTCTTTTCTTCTGAGCAAGCTCACTATTCTGGCACTACAGGAAACACAGTAGAGTAGAAGAGTGCTCTTTGACTCAAAAGCAGAATGTGTTTCTTGTAAGGCGAGCTAGTGTTTGTTTCCCAGTCCTAAATGGAGTTGAATCACATGGAGTTTCTGGTCCTACGAGCAAGAGTTTTTTTCTGGTAAGAATAGTCACTATTGCGGTCCCATTGCCGTACACAGTGCAAATCGCACTGGTGTCTGTTCCCAGCAAGTAGAGTGTATTCGACTGAAGAGGAGCTACTGTTCTCGTCAGTTTCCAAAGCAGAGTTGAACTAGATATCGCCCGTGTGTGTAGGAAGCACAGTTCTTTTGTTCTGAGCAAGCTCACTGTTCTGGCCCTTTAGGAAACACAGTAGAGTAGAAGAGTGCTCTTTTCTAAAAAGCAGAGTGTGTTTCTTGTAAGGCGAGCTAGCGTTTGTTTCCCAGTCCTAAATGGAGCTGAATCACATGCAGTTTCTGGTCCTAAGAGCAAGAGTTGTTTTCTGCTAAGAAGAGTCACTATTGCGCTTCCTTTGCCATTCACAGTGCAAATAGCCCTCGTGTCTGTTCCCAGCAAGTACAGTGTATTCGACTGAAGAGGAGCTACTGTTCTTGTCAGTTTCCTAAGCAGAGTTGAACTAGATATGGCCCGTGTGTGTAGGAAGCACAGTTCTTTTGTTCTGAGCAAGCTCACTGTTCTGGCACTACAGGAAACACAGTAGAGTGGAAGAGTGCTCTTTTCTCAAAAGCAGAATGTGTTTCTTGTAAGGCGAGCTAGTGTTTGTTTCCCAGTCCTAAATGGAGTTGAATCACATGCAGTTTCTGGTCCTACTAGCAAGAGTTGTTTTCTGGTAAGAAGAGTCACTATTGTGCTCCCATTGTCATTCACTGTGCAAATAGCACTGGCGTCTGTTCCCAGCAAGTACAGTGTATTGGACTGAAGAGGATCTACTGTTCTTGTCAGTTTCCTAAGCAGAGTTGAACTAGATATGGCCGGTGTGTGTAGGAAGCACGGTTCTTTTGTTCTGAGCAAGCTCACTGTTAGGACCGCATAGGAAACACAGTAGAGTAGAAGTGTGCCCTTTTCTCAAAGCAGAGCGTGTTTCTTGTAAGGCAAGCTAGCATTTGTTTCCCAGTCCTAAGTGGAGTTGAATCACATGCAGTTTCTGGTCCTAAGAGCAAGAGTTGTTTTCTGATAAGAAGAGTCACTATTGCGCTCCCTTTGCCATACACAGTGCAAATAGCACTCGCGTCTGTTCCCAGCAAGTAGAGTATATTGGACTGAAGAAAGGATACTGTTCTTGTCAGTTTCCTAAGCGGAGTTGAACTAGATATGGCCCGTGTGTGTAGGAAGCACAGTTCTTTTGTTCTGAGCAAGCTCACTGTTCTTGCCCTATAGGAAACACAGTAGAGTAAAATAGTGCTCTTTCCTCAAAAGCAGATTTTGTTTCTTGTAAGGCGAGCTAGCGTTTGTTTTCCAGTCCTAAATGGACTTGAATCACATGCAGTTTTTGGTCTTACACGCAAGAGTTGCTTTCAAGTAAGGAAAGACACTATTGCGCTCCAATTGCCATACACAGTGCAAATAGCACTCGCATCTGTTCCCAGCAAGTACAGTGTATTGGACTGAAGAGGAGCTACTTCTCTTGTCAGTTTCCTAAGCAGAGTTGAACTAGATATGGCCCGGATGTAGGAAGCACAGTTCTTTTGTTCTGAGCAAGCTCTCTTTTCGGACCCCTTAGGAAACACAGTAGAGTAGAAGAGTGCTCTTTTCTCAAAAGCAGAGTGTGTTTCTTGTAAGGCGAGCTAGCGTTTGTTTCCCAGTCCTAAATAGAGTTGAATCCCATGCAGTTTCTGGTCCTATGAGCAAGAGTTGTTTTCTGGTAAGAAGAGTCACTATTGTGCTCCCATTGCTGTACACAGTGCAAATAGCACTCGCGTCTGTTGCCAGCAAGTACAGTGTATTGGACTGAAGAGGAGCTACTGTTCTTGTCAGTTTCCTAAGCAGAGTTGAACTAGATATGGCCCGTGTGTATAGGAAGCACAGTTCTTTTGTTCTGAGCAAGCTCACTGTTCTGGCACTATAGGAAACACAGTAGAGTAGAAGAGTGCTCTTTTCTCAAAAGCAGAGTGTGTTACTTGTAAGGCGAGCTAGCGTTTGTTTAGCAGTCCATATGGAGTTGAATCCCATGCAGTTTCTGGTCCTACGACCAAGAGTTGTTTTCTGGTAAGAAGAGTCACTATTGCGCTCCCATTGTCATACACAGGAGAAATAGCACTGGCGTCTGTTCCCAGCATGTACAGTGTATTGGACTGAAGAGGATCTACTGTTCTTGTCAGGTTCCTAAGCAGAGTTGAACTAGATATGACCCGTGTGTGTAGGAAGCACATTTCTTTTGTTCTGAGCAAGCTCTCTGTTTTGGCCCTACAGGAAACACAGTAGAGTAAAAGAGTGCTCTTTTCTCAAAAGCAGAGTGTGTTTCTTGTAAGGAGAGCTAGTGTTTGGTTCCCAGTCCTAAATGGAGTTGAATCACATGCAGTTTCTGGTCCTACTAGCAAGAGATGTTTTCTGGTAAGAAGAGTCACTACTGTGCTCCCATTGCTGTACACAGTTTAAATAGCACTCGCGTCTGTTCCCAGCAAGTACAGTGTATTGGACTGAAGAGGAGCTACTGTTCTTGTCAGTTTCCTAAGCAGAGTTGAACTAGATATGGCCCGTGTGTGTAGGAAGCACAGTACTTTTTTTCTGAGCAAGCTCACTGTTCTGGCCCTATAGTAAATACAGTAGAGTAGAAAAGTGCTCTTTTCTCAAAAGCAGAATATGTTTCTTAAAAGGTGAGCTAGCGTTTGTTTCCCACTCCTAAATGGAGTTGAAATACACATGCAGTTTCTGGTCCTACGAGCAAGAGTTGTTTTCTGGTAAGAAGAGTCCATTTTGTGTTCCATTTGCCATACACAGTGCAAATAGCACTCGCGTCTGTTTCCAGCAATTACAGTGTATTGGACTGAAGAGAGGCTACTGTTCTTTTCAGTTTCCTAACCAGAATTGAACTAGATATGGCCCGTGTGTGTAGGAAGCACAGTTCTTTTATTCTGAGCAAGCTCACTGTTCTGGCCCTATAGGAAACACAGTAGAGTAGAAGAGTGCTCTTTTCTCAAAAGCAGAGAGTGTTTCTTGTAAGGCTAGCTAGCGTTTGTTTCCCTGTACTAAATGGAGGTGAATCAAATGCAGTATTTGTTCCTACGAGCAAGAGTTGTTTTCTGGTAAGAAGAGTCACTATTGCGCTCCCATTGCCATACACAGTACAAATAGCACTCGCGTCTGTTCCCAACAAGTACAGTGTATTGGATTAAAGAGGAGCTACTGTTCCTGTCAGTTTCCTAAGGAGTGTTGAACTAGATATGGCCCGTGTGTGTAGGAAGCACAGTTCTTTTGTTCTGAGCAAGCTCACTGTTCGAACCCCAGAGGAAACACAGGAGAGCAGAAGAGTGCTCTTTTCTCAAAAGCAGAGTGTGTTTCTTGTAAGGCGAGCTAGCGTTTGTTTCCCAGTACTAAATGGAGTTGAATCACATGCAGTTTCTGGTCCTACCAGCAAGGTTGTTTTCTGGTAAGGAAAGGCACTATTGCGCTCCCATTGCCATACACAGTGCAAACAGCACTCGCGTCTGTTCCCAGCAAATACACTGTATTGGACTGAAGCGGAGCTACTGTTCTTGTCAGTTTCCTAAGCAGAGTTGACCTAGATATGGCCCCTGTGTGTAGGAAGCACAGTTCTTTTGTTCTGAGCAAGCTCACTGTTCGGACCCCATAGGAAACACAGTAGAGTAGAAGAGTGCTCTTTTCTCAAAAGCAGAGTGTGTTTCTTTTAAGGCGAGCTAGCATTTGTTTCCCAGTCCTAAATGGAGTTGAATCACATCCAGTTTTTGGTCCTACGAGCAAGAGTTGTTTTCTGGTAAGGAAAGTCACTATTGCACAACCATTGCCATACACAGTGCAAATAGCACTCGCGTCTGTTCCCAGCAAGTACAGTGTATTGGACTGAAGAGGAGCTACTGTTCTTGTCAGTTTCCTAAGCAGAGTTGAACTAGATATGGCCAGTGTGTGTAGGAAGCACAGTTCTTTTGTTCTGAGCAAGCTCAATGTTCGGACCCCATATGAACCACAGTAGAATAGAAGACTGCTCTTTTCTCAAAAGCAGAGTGTGTTTCTTGTAAGGCGAGCTAGCGTTTGTTTCCCAGTCCTAAATGGAGTTGAATCACATGCAGTTTTTGGTCCTACGAGCAAGAGTTGTTTTCTGGTAAGGAGAGTCACTATTGTGCTCCCTTTGCCATACACAGTGCAAATAGCACTCGCGTCTGTTCCCAGCAAGTACAGTGTATTGGACTGAAGAGGAGCTACTGTTCTTGTCAGTTTCCTAAGCAGAGTTGAACTAGATATGGCCCATGTGTGTAGGAAGCACAGTTCTTTTGTTCTGGGCAAGCTCACTGTTCGGACCCCATAGGAAAAACAGTAGAGTAGAAGAGTGGTCTTTTCTCAAAAGCAGAGTGTGTTTCTTGTAAGGCAAGCTAGCGTTTGTTTCCCAGTCATAAATGGAGTTGAATCACATGCAGTTTCTGGTCCTACGAGCAAGAGTTGTTTTCTGGTAAGAAGAGTCACTATTGCGCTACCATTGTCATACACAGGGCAAATAGCACTGGTGTCTGTTCCCAGCATGTACAGTGTATTGGACTGAAGAGGATCTACTGTTCTTGTCAGTTTCCTAAGCAGAATTGAACTAGATATGGCCGTATTTGTTGGAACCACAGTTATTTTGTTCTGAGCAAACTCACTGTTCTGGCCCTACAGGAAACACAGTAGAGTAGAAGAGTGCTCTTTTCTCAAAGCAGAGTGTGTTTCTTGAAAGGCGAGCTAGCGTTTGTTTCCCAGTTCTAAATGGAGTTGAATCACATGCAGTTTTTGGTCCTATGAGCAAGATTTGTTTTCTGGTAAGGAAAGTCACTATTGTGCTTCCATTTCCATACACAGTGCAAATAGCACTCGCATCTGTTCCCAGCAAGTACAGTGTATTGGACTGAAGCAGAGCTACTGTTCTTGTCAGTTTCCTAAGCAGAGTTGAACTAGATATGGCCCCTGTGTGTAGGAAGCACAGTTCTTTTATTCTGAGCAAGCTCACTGTTCGGACCACATAGGAAACACAGAAGAGTAGAAGAGTGCTCTTTTCTCAAAAGCAGAGTGTGTTTCTTGTAAGGCGAGCTAGTGTTTGTTTCCCAGTCAGAAATGGAGTTGAATCCCATGCAGTTTCTGGTCCTATGAGCAAGAGGTGTTTTCTTATAAGAAGAGTCACTATTGCGCTCCTATTGCCATACACAGTACAAATAGGACTCGCGTCTGTTCCCTGCTAGTACAGTGTATTGGACTGAAGAGGAGCTACCGTTCTTGTCAGTTTCCTAAGCAGAGTTGAACTAGATATGGCCCGTGTGTGTAGGACGCACAGTTCTTTTGTTCTGAGCAAACCCACTGTTCTGGCCCTATAAGAAACACAGTAGAGTAGAAGAGTATCTTTTCTCAAAAGCAGAGTGTGTTTCTTGTAAGGCGAGCTAGGGTTTGTTTCCCAGTCCTAAATGGAGTTGAATCACATGCAGATTCTTGTCCTACAAGCAAGAGTTGTTTTCTGGTAAGAAGAGTCACTAATGTGCTCCCATTGTCATACACAGGGCAAATCACACTGGCGTCTGTTCCCAGCATGTACAGTGTATTGGACTGAAGAGGAACTACTGTTCTTGTCAGTTTCCTAAGCAGAATTGAACTAGATATGGCCGTATTTGTAGGAATCACAGTTCTTTTGTTCTGAGCAAACTCACTGTTCTGGCCCTATAGGAAAAACAGTAGAGTAGAAGAGTGCTCTTTTCTCAAAAGCAGAGTGTGTTTCTTGTAAGGCGAGCTAGCATTTGTTTCCCAGTCCTAAATGGAGTTGAATCACATGCAGTTTTTGGTCCTATGAGCAAGAGTTGTTTTCTGGTAAGGAAAGTCACTCTTGCGCTCCCATTGCCATACACAGTGCAAATAGCACTGGCGTCTGTTCCCAGCAATTACAGTGTATTGGACTGAAGCGGAGCTACTGTTCTTGTCAGTTTTCTAAGCAGAGTTGAACTAGATATGGCCCCTGTGTGTAGGAAGCACTGTTCTTTTGTTCTGAGCAAGCTCACTGTTCAGACCCCATAGGAAACACAGTAGAGTAGAAGTGTGCTCTTTTCTCAAAAGCAGAGTGTGTTTCTTGTAAGGCGAGCTAGCGTTTGTTTCCCAGTCCTAAATGGAGTTGAATCACATGCAGTTTTTGGTCCTATGACCAAGAGTTGTTTTCTGGTAAGGAAAGTCACTCTTGCGCTCCCATTGCCAAACACAGTACAAATAGGACTCGCGTCTGTTCCCTGCTAGTACAGTTTATTGGACTGTAGAGGAGCTACCGTTCTTGTCAGTTTCCTAAGCAGAGTTGAACTAGATATGGCCCGTGTGTGTAGGACGCACAGTTCTTTTGTTCTGAGCAAACCCACTGTTCTGGCCCTATAAGAAACACAGCAGAGTAGAGGAGTGCTCTTTTCTCAAAAGCAGAGTGTGTTTCTTGTAAGGCGAGCTAGCATTTGTTTCCCAGTTTTAAATGGAGTTGAATCACATGCAGTTTTGGTCCTATGAGCAAGATTTGTTTTCTGGTAAGGAAAGTCACTATTGAGCTCCCTTTTCCATACACAGTGCAAATAGCACTCGCGTATGTTCCCAGCAAGTACAGTGTATTGGACTGAGGCGGAGATACTGTTCTTGTCAGTTTACTAAGCAGAGTTGAACTAGATATGGCCCCTGTGTGTAGGAAGCACAGTTCTTTTGTTCTGAGCAAGCTCACTGTTCGGACCACATAGGAAACACAGAAGAGTAAAAGAGTGGTCTTTTCTCAAAAGCAGAGTGTGTTTCTTGTAAGGCCAGCTAGTGTTTGTTTCCCAGTCAGAAATGGAGTTGAATCCCATGCAGTTTCTGGTCCTATGAGCAAGAGGTGTTTTCTGATAAGAAGAGTCAATATTGTACTCCTATTGCCATACACAGTACAAATAGGACTCGCGTATGTTCCCAGCTAGTAGAGAGTATTGGACTGAAGAGGAGCTACCGTTCTTGTCAGTTTCCTAAGTAGAGTTGAACTAGATATGGCCCGTGTGTGTAGGAAGCACAGTTCTTTTGTTCTGAGCAAGCTCACTGTTCGGACCCCATAGGAAACACAGTAGAGTAGAAGAGTGCTCTTTTCTCAAAAGCAGAGTGTGTTTCTTGTAAGGCGAGCTAACGTTTGTTTCCCAGTACTAAATGGAGTTGAATCACATGCAGTTTCTGGTCCTACAAGCAAGAGTTGTTTTCTGTTAAAGAAAGTCACTATTGTGCTCCCATTGCCATACACAGTGCAAATAGCACTCAGGTCTGTTCCCAGCAAGTACAGTGTATTGGACTGAAGCAGAGCTACTGTTCTTGTCAGTTTCCTAAGCAGAGTTGAGCTAGATATGGCCCCTGTGTGTAGGAAGCACAGTTCTTTTGTTCTGAGCAAGCTCACTGTTCGGATCCCATAGGAAACACAGTAGAGTAGAAGAGTGCTCTTTTCTCAAAAGCAGAGTGTGTTTCTTGTAAAGCGAGCTAGCATTTGTTTCCCAGTCCTAAATGGAGTTGAATCACATGCAGTGTCTTCTCCTAAGAGGAAGAGTTGTTTTCTGGTAAGAAGAGTCACTATTGTGCTCCCATTGTCATTCACAGGGCAAATAACACTGGCGTCTGTTCCCAGCATGTACACTGTATTGGACTAAAGAGGATCTACTGTTCTTTTCAGTTTCCTAATCATAATTGAATTAGATATGGCCGTATTTGTATGAAGCACAGTTCTTTTGTTCTGACCAAGCTCACTGTTCTGGCCCTATAGGAAACACAGTAGAGTAGAAGAGTGCTCTTTTCTCAAAAGCAGAGTGTGTTTCTTGTAAGGCGAGCTAGCGTTTGTTTCCCAGTCCTAAATGGAGTTGAATCACATGCAGGTTTTGGTCCTATGAGCAAGAGTTGTTTTCTGGTAAGGAAAGTCACTCATGCGCTCCCATTGCCATACACAGTGCAAATAGCACTCGCGTCTGTTCCCAGCAAGTACAGTGTATTGGACTGAAGCCGAGCTACTGTTCTTGTCAGTTTCCTAAGCAGAGTTGAACTAGATATGGCCCCTGTGTGTAGGAAGCACAGTTATTTTGTTCTGAGCAAGCTCACTGTTCGGACCACATAGGAAATACAGTAGAGTAGAAGAGTGCTCTTTTCTCAAAAGCAGAGTGTGTTTCTTGTAAGGCGAGCTAGTGTTTGTTTCCCAGTCAGAAATGGAGTTGAATCCCATGCAGTTTCTGGTCCTACGAGCAAGAGGTGTTTTCTGATAAGAAGAGTCACTATTGCGCTCCCATTGTCATATAGAGGACAAATAGCACTGGCGTCTGTTCCCTGCATGTACACTGTATTGGACTGAAGTGGAGCTACTGTTCTTGTCAGTTTCCTAAGCAGAGTTGAACTAGATATGGCCCGTGTGTGGAGGAAGCACAGTTCTGTTGTTCTGAGCAAGCTCACTGTTTGGACCCCCTAGGATACACAGTAGAGTAGAAGAGTGCTCTTTTCTCAAAAGCAGAGTGTGTTTCTTGTAAGGCGAGCTAGCGTTTGTTTCCCAGTCCTATATGGAGTTGAATCACATGCAGTTTTTGGTCCTATGAGCAAGAGATGTTTTCTGGTAAGGAAAGTCACTCTTGCGCTCCCATTGCCATACACAGTGCAAATAGCACTCCCGTCTGTTCCCAGCAAGTACAGTGTATTGGACTGAAGCGGATCTACTGTTCTTGTCAGTTTGCTAAGCAGAGTTGAACTAGATATGGCCCCTGTGTGTAGGAAGCACTGTTCTTTTGTTCTGAGCAAGCTCACTGTTCGGACCCCCTAGGAAACACAGTAGAGTAGAAGAGTGCTCTTTTCTCAAAAGCAGAGTGTGTTTCTTCTAAGGCGAGCTAGCGTTTGTTTCCCAGTCCTAAATGGAGTTGAATCACATGCAGTTTTTGGTCCTATGAGCAAGAGTTGTTTTCTGGTAAGGAAAGTCACTCTTGCGCTTCCATTGAAATACACAGTGCAAATAGCACTCGCGTCTGTTCCCAGCATGTACAGTGTATTGGACTGAAGCGGAGCTACTGTTCTTGTCAGTTTACTAAGCAGAGTTGAACTAGATATGGTCCCTGTGTGTAGGAAGCACAGTTCTTTTGTTCTGAGCAAGCTCACTGTTCGGACCACTTAGGAAATACAGTAGAGTAGAAGAGTGCTCTTTTCTCAAAAGCAGAGTGTGTTTCTTGTAAGGCGAGCTAGTGTTTGTTTCCCAGTCAGAAATGGAGTTGAATCCCATGCAGTTTCTGGTCCTACGAGCAAGAGGTGTTTTCTGATAAGAAGAGTCACTATTGCGCTCCCATTGTCATACAGAGGACAAATAGCACTGGTGTCTGTTCCCTGCATGTACAGTGTATTGGACTGAAGTGGAGCTACTGTTCTTGTCAGTTTCCTAAGCAGAGTTGAACTAGATATGGCCCCTCTGTGGAGGAAGCACAGTTCTGTTGTTCTGAGCAAGCTCACTGTTCGGTCCCCATAGGATACACAGTAGAGTAGAAGAGTGCTCTTTTCTCAAAAGCAGAGTGTGTTTCTTGTAAGGCGAGCTAGCTTTTGTTTCCCAGTCTTAAATGTAGTTGAATCACATGCAGTTTCTTGTCCTACGAGCAAGAGTTGTTTTCTGGTAAGAAGAGTCACTATTGTGCTCCCATTGTCAAACACAGGGCAAATAGCACTGGCGTCTGTTCCCAGCATGTACAGTGTATTGGACTGAAGAGGATCTACTGTTCTTGTCAGTTTCTTAAGCAGAATTGAACTAGATATGGCCGTATTTGTAGGAATCACAGTTCTTTTGTTCTGAGCAAACTCACTGTTCTGGCCCTATAGGAAAAACAGTAGAGTAGAAGAGTGCTCTTTTCTCAAAAGCAGAGTGTGTTTCTTGAAAGGCGAGCTAGCGTTTGTTTCACAGTCCTAAATGGAGTTGAATCACATGCAGTTTTTGGTCCTATGAGCAAGAGTTGTTTTCTGGTAAGGAAAGTCATTATTGCGCTCGCATTTTCATACACAGTGCAAATAGCACTCGCGTCTGTTCCCAGCAAGTACAGTGTATTGGACTGAAGCGGAGCTACTGTTCTTGTCAGTTTCCTAAGCAGAGTTGAACTAGATATTGCCCCTGTGTGTAGGAAGCACAGTTCTTTTGTTCTGAGCAAGCTCACTGTTCAGACCCCATAGGAAACACAGTAGAGTAGAAGAGTGCTCTTTTCTCAAAAGCAGAGTGTGTTTCTTGTAAAGCGAGCTAGCATTTGTTTCCCAGTCCTTAATGGAGTTGAATCACATGCAGTTTCTTGTCCTAAGAGCAAGAGTTGTTTTCTGGTAAGAAGAGTCACTAATGTGCTCCCATTGTCATACACAGGGCAAATCACACTGGCGTCTGTTCCCAGCATGTACAGTGTATTGGACTGAAGAGGAACTACTGTTCTTGTCAGTTTCCTAAGCAGAATTGAACTAGATATGGCCGTATTTGTAGGAATCACAGTTCTTTTGTTCTGAGCAAACTCACTGTTCTGGCCCTATAGGAAAAACAGTAGAGTAGAAGAGTGCTCTTTTCTCAAAAGCAGAGTGTGTTTCTTGTAAGGCGAGCTAGCGTTTGTTTCCCAGTCCTAAATGGAGTTGAATCACATGCAGTTTTTGGTCCTATGAGCAAGAGTTGTTTTCTGGTAAGGAAAGTCACTCTTGCGCTCCCATTGCCAAACACAGTACAAATAGGACTCGCGTCTGTTCCCTGCTAGTACAGTGTATTGGACTGAAGAGGAGCTACCGTTCTTGTCAGTTTCCTAAGCAGAGTTGAACTAGATATGGCCCGTGTGTGTTGGACGCACAGTTCTTTTGTTCTGAGCAAACCCACTGTTCTGGCCCTATAAGAAACACAGTAGAGTAGAAGAGTGCTCTTTTCTCAAAAGCAGAGTGTGTTTCTTGTAAGGCGAGCTAGCATTTGTTTCCCAGTTTTAAATGGAGTTGAATCACATGCAGTTTTTGGTCCTATGAGCAAGATTTGTTTTCTGGTAAGGAAAGTCACTATTGAGCTCCCTTTTCCATACACAGTGCAAATAGCACTCGCGTATGTTCCCAGCAAGTACAGTGTATTGGACTGAGGCGGAGATACTGTTCTTGTCAGTTTACTAAGCAGAGTTGAACTAGATATGGCCCCTGTGTGTAGGAAGCACAGTTCTTTTGTTCTGAGCAAGCTCACTGTTCGGACCACATAGGAAACACAGAAGAGTAAAAGAGTGGTCTTTTCTCAAAAGCAGAGTGTGTTTCTTGTAAGGCCAGCTAGCGTTTGTTTCCCAGTCAGAAATGGAGTTGAATCCCATGCAGTTTCTGGTCCTATGAGCAAGAGGTGTTTTCTGATAAGAAGAGTCAATATTGCGCTCCTATTGCCATACACAGTACAAATAGGACTCGCGTATGTTCCCAGCTAGTAGAGAGTATTGGACTGAAGAGGAGCTACCGTTCTTGTCAGTTTCCTAAGTAGAGTTGAACTAGATATGGCCCGTGTGTGTAGGAAGCACAGTTCTTTTGTTCTGAGCAAGCTCACTGTTCGGACCCCATAGGAAACACAGTAGAGTAGAAGAGTGCTCTTTTCTCAAAAGCAGAGTGTGTTTCTTGTAAGGCGAGCTAGCGTTTGTTTCCCAGTACTAAATGGAGTTGAATCACATGCAGTTTCTGGTCCTACAAGCAAGAGTTGTTTTCTGGTAAAGAAAGTCACTATTGTGCTCCCATTGCCATACACAGTGCAAATAGCACTCAGGTCTGTTCCCAGCAAGTACAGTGTATTGGACTGAAGCAGAGCTACTGTTCTTGTCAGTTTCCTAAGCAGAGTTGAGCTAGATATGGCCCCTGTGTGTAGGAAGCACAGTTCTTTTGTTCTGAGCAAGCTCACTGTTCGGATCCCATAGGAAACACAGTAGAGTAGAAGAGTGCTCTTTTCTCAAAAGCAGAGTGTGTTTCTTGTAAAGCGAGCTAGCATTTGTTTCCCAGTCCTAAATGGAGTTGAATCACATGCAGTTTCTTCTCCTAAGAGGAAGAGTTGTTTTCTGGTAAGAAGAGTCAATATTGCGCTCCTATTGCCATACACAGTACAAATAGGACTCGCGTATGTTCCCAGCTAGTAGAGAGTATTGGACTGAAGAGGAGCTACCGTTCTTGTCAGTTTCCTAAGTAGAGTTGAACTAGATATGGCCCGTGTGTGTAGGAAGCACAGTTCTTTTGTTCTGAGCAAGCTCACTGTTCGGACCCCATAGGAAACACAGTAGAGTAGAAGAGTGCTCTTTTCTCAAAAGCAGAGTGTGTTTCTTGTAAGGCGAGCTAGCGTTTGTTTCCCAGTACTAAATGGAGTTGAATCACATGCAGTTTCTGGTCCTACAAGCAAGAGTTGTTTTCTGGTAAAGAAAGTCACTATTGTGCTCCCATTGCCATACACAGTGCAAATAGCACTCAGGTCTGTTCCCAGCAAGTACAGTGTATTGGACTGAAGCAGAGCTACTGTTCTTGTCAGTTTCCTAAGCAGAGTTGAGCTAGATATGGCCCCTGTGTGTAGGAAGTACAGTTCTTTTGTTATGAGCAAGCTCACTGTTCGGATCCCATAGGAAACACAGTAGAGTAGAAGAGTGCTCTTTTCTCAAAAGCAGAGTGTGTTTCTTGTAAAGCGAGCTAGCATTTGTTTCCCAGTCCTAAATGGAGTTGAATCACATGCAGTTTCTTCTCCTAAGAGGAAGAGTTGTTTTCTGGTAAGAAGAGTCACTATTGTGCTCCCATTGTCATTCACAGGGCAAATAACACTGGCGTCTGTTCCCAGCATGTACACTGTATTGGACTAAAGAGGATCTACTGTTCTTTTCAGTTTCCTAATCATAATTGAACTAGATATGGCCGTATTTGTATGAAGCACAGTTCTTTTGTTCTGACCAAGCTCACTGTTCTGGCCCTATAGGAAACACAGTAGAGTAGAAGAGTGCTCTTTTCTCAAAAGCAGAGTGTGTTTCTTGGAAGGCGAGCTAGCGTTTGTTTCCCAGTCCTAAATGGAGTTGAATCACATGCAGGTTTTGGTCCTATGAGCAAGAGTTGTTTTCTGGTAAGGAAAGTCACTCATGCGCTCCCATTGCCATACACAGTGCAAATAGCACTCGCGTCTGTTCCCAGCAAGTACAGTGTATTGGACTGAAGCCAAGCTACTGTTCTTGTCAGTTTCCTAAGCAGAGTTGAACTAGATATGGCCCCTGTGTGTAGGAAGCACAGTTCTTTTGTTCTGAGCAAGCTCACTTTTCGGACCACATAGGAAATACAGTAGAGTAGAAGAGTGCTCTTTTCTCAAAAGCAGAGTGTGTTTCTTGTAAGGCGAGCTAGTGTTTGTTTCCCAGTCAGAAATGGAGTTGAATCCCATGCAGTTTCTGGTCCTACGAGCAAGAGGTGTTTTCTGATAAGAAGAGTCACTATTGCGCTCCCATTGTCATACAGAGGACAAATAGCATTGGCGTCTGTTCCCTGCATGTACACTGTATTGGACTGAAGTGGAGCTACTGTTCATGTCAGTTTCCTAAGCAGAGTTGAACTAGATATGGCCCGTGTGTGGAGGAAGCACAGTTCTGTTGTTCTGAGCAAGCTCACTGTTTGGACCCCCTAGGATACACAGTAGAGTAGAAGAGTGCTCTTTTCTCAAAAGCAGAGTGTGTTTCTTGTAAGGCGAGCTAGCGTTTGTTTCCCAGTCCTAAATGGAGTTGAATCACATGCAGTTTTTGGTCCTATGAGCAAGAGATGTTTTCTGGTAAGGAAAGTCACTCTTGCGCTCCCATTGCCATACACAGTGCAAATAGCACTCGCGTCTGTTCCCAGCAAGTACAGTGTATTGGACTGAAGCGGAGCTACTGTTCTTGTCAGTTTGCTAAGCAGAGTTGAACTAGATATGGCCCCTGTGTGTAGGAAGCACTGTTCTTTTGTTCTGAGCAAGCTCATTGTTCGGACCCCCTAGGAAACACAGTAGAGTAGAAGAGTGCTCTTTTCTCAAAAGCAGAGTGTGTTTCTTCTAAGGCGAGCTAGCGTTTGTTTCCCAGTCCTAAATGGAGTTGAATCACATGCAGTTTTTGGTCCTATGAGCAAGAGTTGTTTTCTGGTAAGGAAAGTCACTCTTGCGCTTCCATTGAAATACACAGTGCAAATAGCACTCGCGTCTGTTCCCAGCATGTACAGTGTATTGGACTGAAGCGGAGCTACTGTTCTTGTCAGTTTACTAAGCAGAGTTGAACTAGATATGGTCCCTGTGTGTAGGAAGCACAGTTCTTTTGTTCTGACCAAGCTCACTGTTTGGACCACTTAGGAAATACAGTAGAGTAGAAGAGTGCTCTTTTCTCAAAAGCAGAGTGTGTTTCTTGTAAGGCGAGCTAGTGTTTGTTTCCCAGTCAGAAATGGAGTTGAATCCCATGCAGTTTCTGGTCCTACGAGCAAGAGGTGTTTTCTGATAAGAAGAGTCACTATTGCGCTCCCATTGTCATACAGAGGACAAATAGCACTGGTGTCTGTTCCCTGCATGTACAGTGTATTGGACTGAAGGGGAGCTACTGTTCTTGTCAGTTTCCTAAGCAGAGTTGAACTAGATATGGCCCCTCTGTGGAGGAAGCACAGTTCTTTTGTTCTGAGCAAGCTCAATGTTCGGACCCCATATGAACCACAGTAGAATAGAAGACTGCTCTTTTCTCAAAAGCAGAGTGTGTTTCTTGTAAGGCGAGCTAGCGTTTGTTTCCCAGTCCTAAATGGAGTTGAATCACATGCAGTTTTTGGTCCTACGAGCAAGAGTTGTTTTCTGGTAAGGAGAGTCACTATTGTGCTCCCTTTGCCATACACAGTGCAAATAGCACTCGCGTCTGTTCCCAGCAAGTACAGTGTATTGGACTGAAGAGGAGCTACTGTTCTTGTCAGTTTCCTAAGCAGAGTTGAACTAGATATGGCCCATGTGTGTAGGAAGCACAGTTCTTTTGTTCTGGGCAAGCTCACTGTTCGGACCCCATAGGAAAAACAGTAGAGTAGAAGAGTGGTCTTTTCTCAAAAGCAGAGTGTGTTTCTTGTAAGGCAAGCTAGCGTTTGTTTCCCAGTCATAAATGGAGTTGAATCACATGCAGTTTCTGGTCCTACGAGCAAGAGTTGTTTTCTGGTAAGAAGAGTCACTATTGCGCTACCATTGTCATACACAGGGCAAATAGCACTGGTGTCTGTTCCCAGCATGTACAGTGTATTGGACTGAAGAGGATCTACTGTTCTTGTCAGTTTCCTAAGCAGAATTGAACTAGATATGGCCGTATTTGTTGGAACCACAGTTATTTTGTTCTGAGCAAACTCACTGTTCTGGCCCTACAGGAAACACAGTAGAGTAGAAGAGTGCTCTTTTCTCAAAAGCAGAGTGTGTTTCTTGAAAGGCGAGCTAGCGTTTGTTTCCCAGTTCTAAATGGAGTTGAATCACATGCAGTTTTTGGTCCTATGAGCAAGATTTGTTTTCTGGTAAGGAAAGTCACTATTGTGCTCCCATTTCCATACACAGTGCAAATAGCACTCGCATCTGTTCCCAGCAAGTACAGTGTATTGGACTGAAGCAGAGCTACTGTTCTTGTCAGTTTCCTAAGCAGAGTTGAACTAGATATGGCCCCTGTGTGTAGGAAGCACAGTTCTTTTATTCTGAGCAAGCTCACTGTTCGGACCACATAGGAAACACAGAAGAGTAGAAGAGTGCTCTTTTCTCAAAAGCAGAGTGTGTTTCTTGTAAGGCGAGCTAGTGTTTGTTTCCCAGTCAGAAATGGAGTTGAATCCCATGCAGTTTCTGGTCCTATGAGCAAGAGGTGTTTTCTTATAAGAAGAGTCACTATTGCGCTCCTATTGCCATACACAGTACAAATAGGACTCGCGTCTGTTCCCTGCTAGTACAGTGTATTGGACTGAAGAGGAGCTACCGTTCTTGTCAGTTTCCTAAGCAGAGTTGAACTAGATATGGCCCGTGTGTGTAGGACGCACAGTTCTTTTGTTCTGAGCAAACCCACTGTTCTGGCCCTATAAGAAACACAGTAGAGTAGAAGAGTATCTTTTCTCAAAAGCAGAGTGTGTTTCTTGTAAGGCGAGCTAGGGTTTGTTTCCCAGTCCTAAATGGAGTTGAATCACATGCAGATTCTTGTCCTACAAGCAAGAGTTGTTTTCTGGTAAGAAGAGTCACTAATGTGCTCCCATTGTCATACACAGGGCAAATCACACTGGCGTCTGTTCCCAGCATGTACAGTGTATTGGACTGAAGAGGAACTACTGTTCTTGTCAGTTTCCTAAGCAGAATTGAACTAGATATGGCCGTATTTGTAGGAATCACAGTTCTTTTGTTCTGAGCAAACTCACTGTTCTGGCCCTATAGGAAAAACAGTAGAGTAGAAGAGTGCTCTTTTCTCAAAAGCAGAGTGTGTTTCTTGTAAGGCGAGCTAGCATTTGTTTCCCAGTCCTAAATGGAGTTGAATCACATGCAGTTTTTGGTCCTATGAGCAAGAGTTGTTTTCTGGTAAGGAAAGTCACTCTTGCGCTCCCATTGCCATACACAGTGCAAATAGCACTGGCGTCTGTTCCCAGCAATTACAGTGTATTGGACTGAAGCGGAGCTACTGTTCTTGTCAGTTTTCTAAGCAGAGTTGAACTAGATATGGCCCCTGTGTGTAGGAAGCACTGTTCTTTTGTTCTGAGCAAGCTCACTGTTCAGACCCCATAGGAAACACAGTAGAGTAGAAGTGTGCTCTTTTCTCAAAAGCAGAGTGTGTTTCTTGTAAGGCGAGCTAGCGTTTGTTTCCCAGTCCTAAATGGAGTTGAATCACATGCAGTTTTTGGTCCTATGAGCAAGAGTTGTTTTCTGGTAAGGAAAGTCACTCTTGCGCTCCCATTGCCAAACACAGTACAAATAGGACTCGCGTCTGTTCCCTGCTAGTACAGTTTATTGGACTGTAGAGGAGCTACCGTTCTTGTCAGTTTCCTAAGCAGAGTTGAACTAGATATGGCCCGTGTGTGTAGGACGCACAGTTCTTTTGTTCTGAGCAAACCCACTGTTCTGGCCCTATAAGAAACACAGTAGAGTATAGGAGTGCTCTTTTCTCAAATGCAGAGTGTGTTTCTTGTAAGGCGAGCTAGCATTTGTTTCCCAGTTTTAAATGGAGTTGAATCACATGCAGTTTTTGGTCCTATGAGCAAGATTTGTTTTCTGGTAAGGAAAGTCACTATTGAGCTCCCTTTTCCATACACAGTGCAAATAGCACTCGCGTATGTTCCCAGCAAGTACAGTGTATTGGACTGAGGCGGAGATACTGTTCTTGTCAGTTTACTAAGCAGAGTTGAACTAGATATGGCCCCTGTGTGTAGGAAGCACAGTTCTTTTGTTCTGAGCAAGCTCACTGTTCGGACCACATAGGAAACACAGAAGAGTAAAAGAGTGGTCTTTTCTCAAAAGCAGAGTGTGTTTCTTGTAAGGCCAGCTAGCGTTTGTTTCCCAGTCAGAAATGGAGTTGAATCCCATGCAGTTTCTGGTCCTATGAGCAAGAGGTGTTTTCTGATAAGAAGAGTCAATATTGCGCTCCTATTGCCATACACAGTACAAATAGGACTCGCGTATGTTCCCAGCTAGTAGAGAGTATTGGACTGAAGAGGAGCTACCGTTCTTGTCAGTTTCCTAAGTAGAGTTGAACTAGATATGGCCCGTGTGTGTAGGAAGCACAGTTCTTTTGTTCTGAGCAAGCTCACTGTTCGGACCCCATAGGAAACACAGTAGAGTAGAAGAGTGCTCTTTTCTCAAAAGCAGAGTGTGTTTCTTGTAAGGCGAGCTAGCGTTTGTTTCCCAGTACTAAATGGAGTTGAATCACATGCAGTTTCTGGTCCTACAAGCAAGAGTTGTTTTCTGTTAAAGAAAGTCACTATTGTGCTCCCATTGCCATACACAGTGCAAATAGCACTCAGGTCTGTTCCCAGCAAGTACAGTGTATTGGACTGAAGCAGAGCTACTGTTCTTGTCAGTTTCCTAAGCAGAGTTGAGCTAGATATGGCCCCTGTGTGTAGGAAGCACAGTTCTTTTGTTCTGAGCAAGCTCACTGTTCGGATCCCATAGGAAACACAGTAGAGTAGAAGAGTGCTCTTTTCTCAAAAGCAGAGTGTGTTTCTTGTAAAGCGAGCTAGCATTTGTTTCCCAGTCCTAAATGGAGTTGAATCACATGCAGTGTCTTCTCCTAAGAGGAAGAGTTGTTTTCTGGTAAGAAGAGTCACTATTGTGCTCCCATTGTCATTCACAGGGCAAATAACACTGGCGTCTGTTCCCAGCATGTACACTGTATTGGACTAAAGAGGATCTACTGTTCTTTTCAGTTTCCTAATCATAATTGAATTAGATATGGCCGTATTTGTATGAAGCACAGTTCTTTTGTTCTGACCAAGCTCACTGTTCTGGCCCTATAGGAAACACAGTAGAGTAGAAGAGTGCTCTTTTCTCAAAAGCAGAGTGTGTTTCTTGTAAGGCGAGCTAGCGTTTGTTTCCCAGTCCTAAATGGAGTTGAATCACATGCAGGTTTTGGTCCTATGAGCAAGAGTTGTTTTCTGGTAAGGAAAGTCACTCATGCGCTCCCATTGCCATACACAGTGCAAATAGCACTCGCGTCTGTTCCCAGCAAGTACAGTGTATTGGACTGAAGCCGAGCTACTGTTCTTGTCAGTTTCCTAAGCAGAGTTGAACTAGATATGGCCCCTGTGTGTAGGAAGCACAGTTATTTTGTTCTGAGCAAGCTCACTGTTCGGACCACATAGGAAATACAGTAGAGTAGAAGAGTGCTCTTTTCTCAAAAGCAGAGTGTGTTTCTTGTAAGGCGAGCTAGTGTTTGTTTCCCAGTCAGAAATGGAGTTGAATCCCATGCAGTTTCTGGTCCTACGAGCAAGAGGTGTTTTCTGATAAGAAGAGTCACTATTGCGCTCCCATTGTCATATAGAGGACAAATAGCACTGGCGTCTGTTCCCTGCATGTACACTGTATTGGACTGAAGTGGAGCTACTGTTCTTGTCAGTTTCCTAAGCAGAGTTGAACTAGATATGGCCCGTGTGTGGAGGAAGCACAGTTCTGTTGTTCTGAGCAAGCTCACTGTTTGGACCCCCTAGGATACACAGTAGAGTAGAAGAGTGCTCTTTTCTCAAAAGCAGAGTGTGTTTCTTGTAAGGCGAGCTAGCGTTTGTTTCCCAGTCCTATATGGAGTTGAATCACATGCAGTTTTTGGTCCTATGAGCAAGAGATGTTTTCTGGTAAGGAAAGTCACTCTTGCGCTCCCATTGCCATACACAGTGCAAATAGCACTCCCGTCTGTTCCCAGCAAGTACAGTGTATTGGACTGAAGCGGATCTACTGTTCTTGTCAGTTTGCTAAGCAGAGTTGAACTAGATATGGCCCCTGTGTGTAGGAAGCACTGTTCTTTTGTTCTGAGCAAGCTCACTGTTCGGACCCCCTAGGAAACACAGTAGAGTAGAAGAGTGCTCTTTTCTCAAAAGCAGAGTGTGTTTCTTCTAAGGCGAGCTAGCGTTTGTTTCCCAGTCCTAAATGGAGTTGAATCACATGCAGTTTTTGGTCCTATGAGCAAGAGTTGTTTTCTGGTAAGGAAAGTCACTCTTGCGCTTCCATTGAAATACACAGTGCAAATAGCACTCGCGTCTGTTCCCAGCATGTACAGTGTATTGGACTGAAGCGGAGCTACTGTTCTTGTCAGTTTACTAAGCAGAGTTGAACTAGATATGGTCCCTGTGTGTAGGAAGCACAGTTCTTTTGTTCTGAGCAAGCTCACTGTTCGGACCACTTAGGAAATACAGTAGAGTAGAAGAGTGCTCTTTTCTCAAAAGCAGAGTGTGTTTCTTGTAAGGCGAGCTAGTGTTTGTTTCCCAGTCAGAAATGGAGTTGAATCCCATGCAGTTTCTGGTCCTACGAGCAAGAGGTGTTTTCTGATAAGAAGAGTCACTATTGCGCTCCCATTGTCATACAGAGGACAAATAGCACTGGTGTCTGTTCCCTGCATGTACAGTGTATTGGACTGAAGTGGAGCTACTGTTCTTGTCAGTTTCCTAAGCAGAGTTGAACTAGATATGGCCCCTCTGTGGAGGAAGCACAGTTCTGTTGTTCTGAGCAAGCTCACTGTTCGGTCCCCATAGGATACACAGTAGAGTAGAAGAGTGCTCTTTTCTCAAAAGCAGAGTGTGTTTCTTGTAAGGCGAGCTAGCTTTTGTTTCCCAGTCTTAAATGTAGTTGAATCACATGCAGTTTCTTGTCCTACGAGCAAGAGTTGTTTTCTGGTAAGAAGAGTCACTATTGTGCTCCCATTGTCAAACACAGGGCAAATAGCACTGGCGTCTGTTCCCAGCATGTACAGTGTATTGGACTGAAGAGGATCTACTGTTCTTGTCAGTTTCTTAAGCAGAATTGAACTAGATATGGCCGTATTTGTAGGAATCACAGTTCTTTTGTTCTGAGCAAACTCACTGTTCTGGCCCTATAGGAAAAACAGTAGAGTAGAAGAGTGCTCTTTTCTCAAAAGCAGAGTGTGTTTCTTGAAAGGCGAGCTAGCGTTTGTTTCACAGTCCTAAATGGAGTTGAATCACATGCAGTTTTTGGTCCTATGAGCAAGAGTTGTTTTCTGGTAAGGAAAGTCATTATTGCGCTCGCATTTTCATACACAGTGCAAATAGCACTCGCGTCTGTTCCCAGCAAGTACAGTGTATTGGACTGAAGCGGAGCTACTGTTCTTGTCAGTTTCCTAAGCAGAGTTGAACTAGATATTGCCCCTGTGTGTAGGAAGCACAGTTCTTTTGTTCTGAGCAAGCTCACTGTTCAGACCCCATAGGAAACACAGTAGAGTAGAAGAGTGCTCTTTTCTCAAAAGCAGAGTGTGTTTCTTGTAAAGCGAGCTAGCATTTGTTTCCCAGTCCTTAATGGAGTTGAATCACATGCAGTTTCTTGTCCTAAGAGCAAGAGTTGTTTTCTGGTAAGAAGAGTCACTATTGTGCTCCCATTGTCATTCACAGGGCAAATAACACTGGCGTCTGTTCCCAGCATGTACACTGTATTGGACTGAAGAAGATCTACTGTTCTTTTCAGTTTCCTAAGCATAATTGAACTAGATATGGCCGTATTTGTATGAAGCACAGTTCTTTTGTTCTGACCAAGCTCACTGTTCTGGCCCTATAGGAAACACAGTAGAGTAGAAGAGTGCTCTTTTCTCAAAAGCAGAGTGTGTTTCTTGTAAGGCGAGCTAGCGTTTGTTTCCCAGTCCTAAATGGAGTTGAATCACATGCAGTTTCTTGTCCTACAAGCAAGAGTTGTTTTCTAGTAAGAAGAGTCACTATTGTGCTCCCATTGTCATACACAGGGCAAATAGCACTGGCGTCTGTTCCCAGCATGTACAGTGTATTGGACTGAAGAGGAACTACTGTTCTTGTCAGTTTCCTAAACAGAATTGAACTAGATATGGCCGTATTTGTATGAAGCACAGTTCTTTTGTTCTGACCAAGCTCACTGTTCTGGCCCTATAGGAAACACAGTAGAGTAGAAGAGTGCTCTTTTCTCAAAACCAGAGTGTGTTTCTTGTAAGGCGAGCTAGCGTTTGTTTCCCAGTCCTAAATGGAGTTGAATCACATGCAGGTTTTGGTCCTATGAGCAAGAGTTGTTTTCTGGTAAGGAAAGTCACTCATGCGCTCCCATTTCCATACACAGTGCAAATACCACTCGCGTCTGTTCCCAGCAAGTACAGTGTATTGGACTGAAGCCGAGCTACTGTTCTTGTCAGTTTCCTAAGCAGAGTTGAACTAGATATGGCCCCTGTGTGTAGGAAGCACAGTTCTTTTGTTCTGAGCAAGCTCACTGTTCGGACCACATAGGAAACACAGTAGAGTAGAAGAGTGCTCTTTTCTCAAAAGCAGAGTGTGTTTCTTGTAAGGCGAGCTAGGGTTTGTTTCCCAGTCCTAAATGGAGTTGAATCACATGCAGATTCTTGTCCTACAAGCAAGAGTTGTTTTCTGGTAAGAAGAGTCACTAATGTGCTCCCATTGTCATACACAGGGCAAATCACACTGGCGTCTGTTCCCAGCATGTACAGTGTATTGGACTGAAGAGGAACTACTGTTCTTGTCAGTTTCCTAAGCAGAATTGAACTAGATATGGCCGTATTTGTAGGAATCACAGTTCTTTTGTTCTGAGCAAACTCACTGTTCTGGCCCTATAGGAAAAACAGTAGAGTAGAAGAGTGCTCTTTTCTCAAAAGCAGAGTGTGTTTCTTGTAAGGCGAGCTAGCGTTTGTTTCCCAGTCCTAAATGGAGTTGAATCACATGCAGTTTTTGGTCCTATGAGCAAGAGTTGTTTTCTGGTAAGGAAAGTCACTCTTGCGCTCCCATTGCCAAACACAGTACAAATAGGACTCGCGTCTGTTCCCTGCTAGTACAGTGTATTGGACTGAAGAGGAGCTACCGTTCTTGTCAGTTTCCTAAGCAGAGTTGAACTAGATATGGCCCGTGTGTGTTGGACGCACAGTTCTTTTGTTCTGAGCAAACCCACTGTTCTGGCCCTATAAGAAACACAGTAGAGTAGAAGAGTGCTCTTTTCTCAAAAGCAGAGTGTGTTTCTTGTAAGGCGAGCTAGCATTTGTTTCCCAGTTTTAAATGGAGTTGAATCACATGCAGTTTTTGGTCCTATGAGCAAGATTTGTTTTCTGGTAAGGAAAGTCACTATTGAGCTCCCTTTTCCATACACAGTGCAAATAGCACTCGCGTATGTTCCCAGCAAGTACAGTGTATTGGACTGAGGCGGAGATACTGTTCTTGTCAGTTTACTAAGCAGAGTTGAACTAGATATGGCCCCTGTGTGTAGGAAGCACAGTTCTTTTGTTCTGAGCAAGCTCACTGTTCGGACCACATAGGAAACACAGAAGAGTAAAAGAGTGGTCTTTTCTCAAAAGCAGAGTGTGTTTCTTGTAAGGCCAGCTAGCGTTTGTTTCCCAGTCAGAAATGGAGTTGAATCCCATGCAGTTTCTGGTCCTATGAGCAAGAGGTGTTTTCTGATAAGAAGAGTCAATATTGCGCTCCTATTGCCATACACAGTACAAATAGGACTCGCGTATGTTCCCAGCTAGTAGAGAGTATTGGACTGAAGAGGAGCTACCGTTCTTGTCAGTTTCCTAAGTAGAGTTGAACTAGATATGGCCCGTGTGTGTAGGAAGCACAGTTCTTTTGTTCTGAGCAAGCTCACTGTTCGGACCCCATAGGAAACACAGTAGAGTAGAAGAGTGCTCTTTTCTCAAAAGCAGAGTGTGTTTCTTGTAAGGCGAGCTAGCGTTTGTTTCCCAGTACTAAATGGAGTTGAATCACATGCAGTTTCTGGTCCTACAAGCAAGAGTTGTTTTCTGGTAAAGAAAGTCACTATTGTGCTCCCATTGCCATACACAGTGCAAATAGCACTCAGGTCTGTTCCCAGCAAGTACAGTGTATTGGACTGAAGCAGAGCTACTGTTCTTGTCAGTTTCCTAAGCAGAGTTGAGCTAGATATGGCCCCTGTGTGTAGGAAGCACAGTTCTTTTGTTCTGAGCAAGCTCACTGTTCGGATCCCATAGGAAACACAGTAGAGTAGAAGAGTGCTCTTTTCTCAAAAGCAGAGTGTGTTTCTTGTAAAGCGAGCTAGCATTTGTTTCCCAGTCCTAAATGGAGTTGAATCACATGCAGTTTCTTCTCCTAAGAGGAAGAGTTGTTTTCTGGTAAGAAGAGTCAATATTGCGCTCCTATTGCCATACACAGTACAAATAGGACTCGCGTATGTTCCCAGCTAGTAGAGAGTATTGGACTGAAGAGGAGCTACCGTTCTTGTCAGTTTCCTAAGTAGAGTTGAACTAGATATGGCCCGTGTGTGTAGGAAGCACAGTTCTTTTGTTCTGAGCAAGCTCACTGTTCGGACCCCATAGGAAACACAGTAGAGTAGAAGAGTGCTCTTTTCTCAAAAGCAGAGTGTGTTTCTTGTAAGGCGAGCTAGCGTTTGTTTCCCAGTACTAAATGGAGTTGAATCACATGCAGTTTCTGGTCCTACAAGCAAGAGTTGTTTTCTGGTAAAGAAAGTCACTATTGTGCTCCCATTGCCATACACAGTGCAAATAGCACTCAGGTCTGTTCCCAGCAAGTACAGTGTATTGGACTGAAGCAGAGCTACTGTTCTTGTCAGTTTCCTAAGCAGAGTTGAGCTAGATATGGCCCCTGTGTGTAGGAAGTACAGTTCTTTTGTTATGAGCAAGCTCACTGTTCGGATCCCATAGGAAACACAGTAGAGTAGAAGAGTGCTCTTTTCTCAAAAGCAGAGTGTGTTTCTTGTAAAGCGAGCTAGCATTTGTTTCCCAGTCCTAAATGGAGTTGAATCACATGCAGTTTCTTCTCCTAAGAGGAAGAGTTGTTTTCTGGTAAGAAGAGTCACTATTGTGCTCCCATTGTCATTCACAGGGCAAATAACACTGGCGTCTGTTCCCAGCATGTACACTGTATTGGACTAAAGAGGATCTACTGTTCTTTTCAGTTTCCTAATCATAATTGAACTAGATATGGCCGTATTTGTATGAAGCACAGTTCTTTTGTTCTGACCAAGCTCACTGTTCTGGCCCTATAGGAAACACAGTAGAGTAGAAGAGTGCTCTTTTCTCAAAAGCAGAGTGTGTTTCTTGGAAGGCGAGCTAGCGTTTGTTTCCCAGTCCTAAATGGAGTTGAATCACATGCAGGTTTTGGTCCTATGAGCAAGAGTTGTTTTCTGGTAAGGAAAGTCACTCATGCGCTCCCATTGCCATACACAGTGCAAATAGCACTCGCGTCTGTTCCCAGCAAGTACAGTGTATTGGACTGAAGCCAAGCTACTGTTCTTGTCAGTTTCCTAAGCAGAGTTGAACTAGATATGGCCCCTGTGTGTAGGAAGCACAGTTCTTTTGTTCTGAGCAAGCTCACTTTTCGGACCACATAGGAAATACAGTAGAGTAGAAGAGTGCTCTTTTCTCAAAAGCAGAGTGTGTTTCTTGTAAGGCGAGCTAGTGTTTGTTTCCCAGTCAGAAATGGAGTTGAATCCCATGCAGTTTCTGGTCCTACGAGCAAGAGGTGTTTTCTGATAAGAAGAGTCACTATTGCGCTCCCATTGTCATACAGAGGACAAATAGCATTGGCGTCTGTTCCCTGCATGTACACTGTATTGGACTGAAGTGGAGCTACTGTTCATGTCAGTTTCCTAAGCAGAGTTGAACTAGATATGGCCCGTGTGTGGAGGAAGCACAGTTCTGTTGTTCTGAGCAAGCTCACTGTTTGGACCCCCTAGGATACACAGTAGAGTAGAAGAGTGCTCTTTTCTCAAAAGCAGAGTGTGTTTCTTGTAAGGCGAGCTAGCGTTTGTTTCCCAGTCCTAAATGGAGTTGAATCACATGCAGTTTTTGGTCCTATGAGCAAGAGATGTTTTCTGGTAAGGAAAGTCACTCTTGCGCTCCCATTGCCATACACAGTGCAAATAGCACTCACGTCTGTTCCCAGCAAGTACAGTGTATTGGACTGAAGCGGAGCTACTGTTCTTGTCAGTTTGCTAAGCAGAGTTGAACTAGATATGGCCCCTGTGTGTAGGAAGCACTGTTCTTTTGTTCTGAGCAAGCTCATTGTTCGGACCCCCTAGGAAACACAGTAGAGTAGAAGAGTGCTCTTTTCTCAAAAGCAGAGTGTGTTTCTTCTAAGGCGAGCTAGCGTTTGTTTCCCAGTCCTAAATGGAGTTGAATCACATGCAGTTTTTGGTCCTATGAGCAAGAGTTGTTTTCTGGTAAGGAAAGTCACTCTTGCGCTTCCATTGAAATACACAGTGCAAATAGCACTCGCGTCTGTTCCCAGCATGTACAGTGTATTGGACTGAAGCGGAGCTACTGTTCTTGTCAGTTTACTAAGCAGAGTTGAACTAGATATGGTCCCTGTGTGTAGGAAGCACAGTTCTTTTGTTCTGACCAAGCTCACTGTTCGGACCACTTAGGAAATACAGTAGAGTAGAAGAGTGCTCTTTTCTCAAAAGCAGAGTGTGTTTCTTGTAAGGCGAGCTAGTGTTTGTTTCCCAGTCAGAAATGGAGTTGAATCCCATGCAGTTTCTGGTCCTACGAGCAAGAGGTGTTTTCTGATAAGAAGAGTCACTATTGCGCTCCCATTGTCAT
Organism: Peromyscus eremicus; assembly: GCF_949786415.1. NCBI lineage: Eukaryota > Metazoa > Chordata > Mammalia > Rodentia > Cricetidae > Peromyscus > Peromyscus eremicus. The sequence continues at coordinate 105,412 of NW_026735180.1, read as the reverse complement.
ACAGAGGACAAATAGCACTGGTGTCTGTTCCCTGCATGTACAGTGTATTGGACTGAAGTGGAGCTACTGTTCTTGTCAGTTTCCTAAGCAGAGTTGAACTAGATATGGCCCCTCTGTGGAGGAAGCACAGTTCTTTTGTTCTGAGCAAGCTCAATGTTCGGACCCCATATGAACCACAGTAGAATAGAAGACTGCTCTTTTCTCAAAAGCAGAGTGTGTTTCTTGTAAGGCGAGCTAGCGTTTGTTTCCCAGTCCTAAATGGAGTTGAATCACATGCAGTTTTTGGTCCTACGAGCAAGAGTTGTTTTCTGGTAAGGAGAGTCACTATTGTGCTCCCTTTGCCATACACAGTGCAAATAGCACTCGCGTCTGTTCCCAGCAAGTACAGTGTATTGGACTGAAGAGGAGCTACTGTTCTTGTCAGTTTCCTAAGCAGAGTTGAACTAGATATGGCCCATGTGTGTAGGAAGCACAGTTCTTTTGTTCTGGGCAAGCTCACTGTTCGGACCCCATAGGAAAAACAGTAGAGTAGAAGAGTGGTCTTTTCTCAAAAGCAGAGTGTGTTTCTTGTAAGGCAAGCTAGCGTTTGTTTCCCAGTCATAAATGGAGTTGAATCACATGCAGTTTCTGGTCCTACGAGCAAGAGTTGTTTTCTGGTAAGAAGAGTCACTATTGCGCTACCATTGTCATACACAGGGCAAATAGCACTGGTGTCTGTTCCCAGCATGTACAGTGTATTGGACTGAAGAGGATCTACTGTTCTTGTCAGTTTCCTAAGCAGAATTGAACTAGATATGGCCGTATTTGTTGGAACCACAGTTATTTTGTTCTGAGCAAACTCACTGTTCTGGCCCTACAGGAAACACAGTAGAGTAGAAGAGTGCTCTTTTCTCAAAAGCAGAGTGTGTTTCTTGAAAGGCGAGCTAGCGTTTGTTTCCCAGTTCTAAATGGAGTTGAATCACATGCAGTTTTTGGTCCTATGAGCAAGATTTGTTTTCTGGTAAGGAAAGTCACTATTGTGCTCCCATTTCCATACACAGTGCAAATAGCACTCGCATCTGTTCCCAGCAAGTACAGTGTATTGGACTGAAGCAGAGCTACTGTTCTTGTCAGTTTCCTAAGCAGAGTTGAACTAGATATGGCCCCTGTGTGTAGGAAGCACAGTTCTTTTATTCTGAGCAAGCTCACTGTTCGGACCACATAGGAAACACAGAAGAGTAGAAGAGTGCTCTTTTCTCAAAAGCAGAGTGTGTTTCTTGTAAGGCGAGCTAGTGTTTGTTTCCCAGTCAGAAATGGAGTTGAATCCCATGCAGTTTCTGGTCCTATGAGCAAGAGGTGTTTTCTTATAAGAAGAGTCACTATTGCGCTCCTATTGCCATACACAGTACAAATAGGACTCGCGTCTGTTCCCTGCTAGTACAGTGTATTGGACTGAAGAGGAGCTACCGTTCTTGTCAGTTTCCTAAGCAGAGTTGAACTAGATATGGCCCGTGTGTGTAGGACGCACAGTTCTTTTGTTCTGAGCAAACCCACTGTTCTGGCCCTATAAGAAACACAGTAGAGTAGAAGAGTATCTTTTCTCAAAAGCAGAGTGTGTTTCTTGTAAGGCGAGCTAGGGTTTGTTTCCCAGTCCTAAATGGAGTTGAATCACATGCAGATTCTTGTCCTACAAGCAAGAGTTGTTTTCTGGTAAGAAGAGTCACTAATGTGCTCCCATTGTCATACACAGGGCAAATCACACTGGCGTCTGTTCCCAGCATGTACAGTGTATTGGACTGAAGAGGAACTACTGTTCTTGTCAGTTTCCTAAGCAGAATTGAACTAGATATGGCCGTATTTGTAGGAATCACAGTTCTTTTGTTCTGAGCAAACTCACTGTTCTGGCCCTATAGGAAAAACAGTAGAGTAGAAGAGTGCTCTTTTCTCAAAAGCAGAGTGTGTTTCTTGTAAGGCGAGCTAGCATTTGTTTCCCAGTCCTAAATGGAGTTGAATCACATGCAGTTTTTGGTCCTATGAGCAAGAGTTGTTTTCTGGTAAGGAAAGTCACTCTTGCGCTCCCATTGCCATACACAGTGCAAATAGCACTGGCGTCTGTTCCCAGCAATTACAGTGTATTGGACTGAAGCGGAGCTACTGTTCTTGTCAGTTTTCTAAGCAGAGTTGAACTAGATATGGCCCCTGTGTGTAGGAAGCACTGTTCTTTTGTTCTGAGCAAGCTCACTGTTCAGACCCCATAGGAAACACAGTAGAGTAGAAGTGTGCTCTTTTCTCAAAAGCAGAGTGTGTTTCTTGTAAGGCGAGCTAGCGTTTGTTTCCCAGTCCTAAATGGAGTTGAATCACATGCAGTTTTTGGTCCTATGAGCAAGAGTTGTTTTCTGGTAAGGAAAGTCACTCTTGCGCTCCCATTGCCAAACACAGTACAAATAGGACTCGCGTCTGTTCCCTGCTAGTACAGTTTATTGGACTGTAGAGGAGCTACCGTTCTTGTCAGTTTCCTAAGCAGAGTTGAACTAGATATGGCCCGTGTGTGTAGGACGCACAGTTCTTTTGTTCTGAGCAAACCCACTGTTCTGGCCCTATAAGAAACACAGTAGAGTAGAGGAGTGCTCTTTTCTCAAATGCAGAGTGTGTTTCTTGTAAGGCGAGCTAGCATTTGTTTCCCAGTTTTAAATGGAGTTGAATCACATGCAGTTTTTGGTCCTATGAGCAAGATTTGTTTTCTGGTAAGGAAAGTCACTATTGAGCTCCCTTTTCCATACACAGTGCAAATAGCACTCGCGTATGTTCCCAGCAAGTACAGTGTATTGGACTGAGGCGGAGATACTGTTCTTGTCAGTTTACTAAGCAGAGTTGAACTAGATATGGCCCCTGTGTGTAGGAAGCACAGTTCTTTTGTTCTGAGCAAGCTCACTGTTCGGACCACATAGGAAACACAGAAGAGTAAAAGAGTGGTCTTTTCTCAAAAGCAGAGTGTGTTTCTTGTAAGGCCAGCTAGCGTTTGTTTCCCAGTCAGAAATGGAGTTGAATCCCATGCAGTTTCTGGTCCTATGAGCAAGAGGTGTTTTCTGATAAGAAGAGTCAATATTGCGCTCCTATTGCCATACACAGTACAAATAGGACTCGCGTATGTTCCCAGCTAGTAGAGAGTATTGGACTGAAGAGGAGCTACCGTTCTTGTCAGTTTCCTAAGTAGAGTTGAACTAGATATGGCCCGTGTGTGTAGGAAGCACAGTTCTTTTGTTCTGAGCAAGCTCACTGTTCGGACCCCATAGGAAACACAGTAGAGTAGAAGAGTGCTCTTTTCTCAAAAGCAGAGTGTGTTTCTTGTAAGGCGAGCTAGCGTTTGTTTCCCAGTACTAAATGGAGTTGAATCACATGCAGTTTCTGGTCCTACAAGCAAGAGTTGTTTTCTGGTAAAGAAAGTCACTATTGTGCTCCCATTGCCATACACAGTGCAAATAGCACTCAGGTCTGTTCCCAGCAAGTACAGTGTATTGGACTGAAGCAGAGCTACTGTTCTTGTCAGTTTCCTAAGCAGAGTTGAGCTAGATATGGCCCCTGTGTGTAGGAAGCACAGTTCTTTTGTTCTGAGCAAGCTCACTGTTCGGATCCCATAGGAAACACAGTAGAGTAGAAGAGTGCTCTTTTCTCAAAAGCAGAGTGTGTTTCTTGTAAAGCGAGCTAGCATTTGTTTCCCAGTCCTAAATGGAGTTGAATCACATGCAGTTTCTTCTCCTAAGAGGAAGAGTTGTTTTCTGGTAAGAAGAGTCAATATTGCGCTCCTATTGCCATACACAGTACAAATAGGACTCGCGTATGTTCCCAGCTAGTAGAGAGTATTGGACTGAAGAGGAGCTACCGTTCTTGTCAGTTTCCTAAGTAGAGTTGAACTAGATATGGCCCGTGTGTGTAGGAAGCACAGTTCTTTTGTTCTGAGCAAGCTCACTGTTCGGACCCCATAGGAAACACAGTAGAGTAGAAGAGTGCTCTTTTCTCAAAAGCAGAGTGTGTTTCTTGTAAGGCGAGCTAGCGTTTGTTTCCCAGTACTAAATGGAGTTGAATCACATGCAGTTTCTGGTCCTACAAGCAAGAGTTGTTTTCTGGTAAAGAAAGTCACTATTGTGCTCCCATTGCCATACACAGTGCAAATAGCACTCAGGTCTGTTCCCAGCAAGTACAGTGTATTGGACTGAAGCAGAGCTACTGTTCTTGTCAGTTTCCTAAGCAGAGTTGAGCTAGATATGGCCCCTGTGTGTAGGAAGTACAGTTCTTTTGTTATGAGCAAGCTCACTGTTCGGATCCCATAGGAAACACAGTAGAGTAGAAGAGTGCTCTTTTCTCAAAAGCAGAGTGTGTTTCTTGTAAAGCGAGCTAGCATTTGTTTCCCAGTCCTAAATGGAGTTGAATCACATGCAGTTTCTTCTCCTAAGAGGAAGAGTTGTTTTCTGGTAAGAAGAGTCACTATTGTGCTCCCATTGTCATTCACAGGGCAAATAACACTGGCGTCTGTTCCCAGCATGTACACTGTATTGGACTAAAGAGGATCTACTGTTCTTTTCAGTTTCCTAATCATAATTGAACTAGATATGGCCGTATTTGTATGAAGCACAGTTCTTTTGTTCTGACCAAGCTCACTGTTCTGGCCCTATAGGAAACACAGTAGAGTAGAAGAGTGCTCTTTTCTCAAAAGCAGAGTGTGTTTCTTGGAAGGCGAGCTAGCGTTTGTTTCCCAGTCCTAAATGGAGTTGAATCACATGCAGGTTTTGGTCCTATGAGCAAGAGTTGTTTTCTGGTAAGGAAAGTCACTCATGCGCTCCCATTGCCATACACAGTGCAAATAGCACTCGCGTCTGTTCCCAGCAAGTACAGTGTATTGGACTGAAGCCAAGCTACTGTTCTTGTCAGTTTCCTAAGCAGAGTTGAACTAGATATGGCCCCTGTGTGTAGGAAGCACAGTTCTTTTGTTCTGAGCAAGCTCACTTTTCGGACCACATAGGAAATACAGTAGAGTAGAAGAGTGCTCTTTTCTCAAAAGCAGAGTGTGTTTCTTGTAAGGCGAGCTAGTGTTTGTTTCCCAGTCAGAAATGGAGTTGAATCCCATGCAGTTTCTGGTCCTACGAGCAAGAGGTGTTTTCTGATAAGAAGAGTCACTATTGCGCTCCCATTGTCATACAGAGGACAAATAGCATTGGCGTCTGTTCCCTGCATGTACACTGTATTGGACTGAAGTGGAGCTACTGTTCATGTCAGTTTCCTAAGCAGAGTTGAACTAGATATGGCCCGTGTGTGGAGGAAGCACAGTTCTGTTGTTCTGAGCAAGCTCACTGTTTGGACCCCCTAGGATACACAGTAGAGTAGAAGAGTGCTCTTTTCTCAAAAGCAGAGTGTGTTTCTTGTAAGGCGAGCTAGCGTTTGTTTCCCAGTCCTAAATGGAGTTGAATCACATGCAGTTTTTGGTCCTATGAGCAAGAGATGTTTTCTGGTAAGGAAAGTCACTCTTGCGCTCCCATTGCCATACACAGTGCAAATAGCACTCGCGTCTGTTCCCAGCAAGTACAGTGTATTGGACTGAAGCGGAGCTACTGTTCTTGTCAGTTTGCTAAGCAGAGTTGAACTAGATATGGCCCCTGTGTGTAGGAAGCACTGTTCTTTTGTTCTGAGCAAGCTCATTGTTCGGACCCCCTAGGAAACACAGTAGAGTAGAAGAGTGCTCTTTTCTCAAAAGCAGAGTGTGTTTCTTGTAAGGCGAGCTAGTGTTTGTTTCCCAGTCAGAAATGGAGTTGAATCCCATGCAGTTTCTGGTCCTACGAGCAAGAGGTGTTTTCTGATAAGAAGAGTCACTATTGCGCTCCCATTGTCATACAGAGGACAAATAGCACTGGTGTCTGTTCCCTGCATGTACAGTGTATTGGACTGAAGTGGAGCTACTGTTCTTGTCAGTTTCCTAAGCAGAGTTGAACTAGATATGGCCCCTCTGTGGAGGAAGCACAGTTCTTTTGTTCTGAGCAAGCTCAATGTTCGGACCCCATATGAACCACAGTAGAATAGAAGACTGCTCTTTTCTCAAAAGCAGAGTGTGTTTCTTGTAAGGCGAGCTAGCGTTTGTTTCCCAGTCCTAAATGGAGTTGAATCACATGCAGTTTTTGGTCCTACGAGCAAGAGTTGTTTTCTGGTAAGGAGAGTCACTATTGTGCTCCCTTTGCCATACACAGTGCAAATAGCACTCGCGTCTGTTCCCAGCAAGTACAGTGTATTGGACTGAAGAGGAGCTACTGTTCTTGTCAGTTTCCTAAGCAGAGTTGAACTAGATATGGCCCATGTGTGTAGGAAGCACAGTTCTTTTGTTCTGGGCAAGCTCACTGTTCGGACCCCATAGGAAAAACAGTAGAGTAGAAGAGTGGTCTTTTCTCAAAAGCAGAGTGTGTTTCTTGTAAGGCAAGCTAGCGTTTGTTTCCCAGTCATAAATGGAGTTGAATCACATGCAGTTTCTGGTCCTACGAGCAAGAGTTGTTTTCTGGTAAGAAGAGTCACTATTGCGCTACCATTGTCATACACAGGGCAAATAGCACTGGTGTCTGTTCCCAGCATGTACAGTGTATTGGACTGAAGAGGATCTACTGTTCTTGTCAGTTTCCTAAGCAGAATTGAACTAGATATGGCCGTATTTGTTGGAACCACAGTTATTTTGTTCTGAGCAAACTCACTGTTCTGGCCCTACAGGAAACACAGTAGAGTAGAAGAGTGCTCTTTTCTCAAAAGCAGAGTGTGTTTCTTGAAAGGCGAGCTAGCGTTTGTTTCCCAGTTCTAAATGGAGTTGAATCACATGCAGTTTTTGGTCCTATGAGCAAGATTTGTTTTCTGGTAAGGAAAGTCACTATTGTGCTCCCATTTCCATACACAGTGCAAATAGCACTCGCATCTGTTCCCAGCAAGTACAGTGTATTGGACTGAAGCAGAGCTACTGTTCTTGTCAGTTTCCTAAGCAGAGTTGAACTAGATATGGCCCCTGTGTGTAGGAAGCACAGTTCTTTTATTCTGAGCAAGCTCACTGTTCGGACCACATAGGAAACACAGAAGAGTAGAAGAGTGCTCTTTTCTCAAAAGCAGAGTGTGTTTCTTGTAAGGCGAGCTAGTGTTTGTTTCCCAGTCAGAAATGGAGTTGAATCCCATGCAGTTTCTGGTCCTATGAGCAAGAGGTGTTTTCTTATAAGAAGAGTCACTATTGCGCTCCTATTGCCATACACAGTACAAATAGGACTCGCGTCTGTTCCCTGCTAGTACAGTGTATTGGACTGAAGAGGAGCTACCGTTCTTGTCAGTTTCCTAAGCAGAGTTGAACTAGATATGGCCCGTGTGTGTAGGACGCACAGTTCTTTTGTTCTGAGCAAACCCACTGTTCTGGCCCTATAAGAAACACAGTAGAGTAGAAGAGTATCTTTTCTCAAAAGCAGAGTGTGTTTCTTGTAAGGCGAGCTAGGGTTTGTTTCCCAGTCCTAAATGGAGTTGAATCACATGCAGATTCTTGTCCTACAAGCAAGAGTTGTTTTCTGGTAAGAAGAGTCACTAATGTGCTCCCATTGTCATACACAGGGCAAATCACACTGGCGTCTGTTCCCAGCATGTACAGTGTATTGGACTGAAGAGGAACTACTGTTCTTGTCAGTTTCCTAAGCAGAATTGAACTAGATATGGCCGTATTTGTAGGAATCACAGTTCTTTTGTTCTGAGCAAACTCACTGTTCTGGCCCTATAGGAAAAACAGTAGAGTAGAAGAGTGCTCTTTTCTCAAAAGCAGAGTGTGTTTCTTGTAAGGCGAGCTAGCATTTGTTTCCCAGTCCTAAATGGAGTTGAATCACATGCAGTTTTTGGTCCTATGAGCAAGAGTTGTTTTCTGGTAAGGAAAGTCACTCTTGCGCTCCCATTGCCATACACAGTGCAAATAGCACTGGCGTCTGTTCCCAGCAATTACAGTGTATTGGACTGAAGCGGAGCTACTGTTCTTGTCAGTTTTCTAAGCAGAGTTGAACTAGATATGGCCCCTGTGTGTAGGAAGCACTGTTCTTTTGTTCTGAGCAAGCTCACTGTTCAGACCCCATAGGAAACACAGTAGAGTAGAAGTGTGCTCTTTTCTCAAAAGCAGAGTGTGTTTCTTGTAAGGCGAGCTAGCGTTTGTTTCCCAGTCCTAAATGGAGTTGAATCACATGCAGTTTTTGGTCCTATGAGCAAGAGTTGTTTTCTGGTAAGGAAAGTCACTCTTGCGCTCCCATTGCCAAACACAGTACAAATAGGACTCGCGTCTGTTCCCTGCTAGTACAGTTTATTGGACTGTAGAGGAGCTACCGTTCTTGTCAGTTTCCTAAGCAGAGTTGAACTAGATATGGCCCGTGTGTGTAGGACGCACAGTTCTTTTGTTCTGAGCAAACCCACTGTTCTGGCCCTATAAGAAACACAGTAGAGTAGAGGAGTGCTCTTTTCTCAAAAGCAGAGTGTGTTTCTTGTAAGGCGAGCTAGCATTTGTTTCCCAGTTTTAAATGGAGTTGAATCACATGCAGTTTTTGGTCCTATGAGCAAGATTTGTTTTCTGGTAAGGAAAGTCACTATTGAGCTCCCTTTTCCATACACAGTGCAAATAGCACTCGCGTATGTTCCCAGCAAGTACAGTGTATTGGACTGAGGCGGAGATACTGTTCTTGTCAGTTTACTAAGCAGAGTTGAACTAGATATGGCCCCTGTGTGTAGGAAGCACAGTTCTTTTGTTCTGAGCAAGCTCACTGTTCGGACCACATAGGAAACACAGAAGAGTAAAAGAGTGGTCTTTTCTCAAAAGCAGAGTGTGTTTCTTGTAAGGCCAGCTAGTGTTTGTTTCCCAGTCAGAAATGGAGTTGAATCCCATGCAGTTTCTGGTCCTATGAGCAAGAGGTGTTTTCTGATAAGAAGAGTCAATATTGCACTCCTATTGCCATACACAGTACAAATAGGACTCGCGTATGTTCCCAGCTAGTAGAGAGTATTGGACTGAAGAGGAGCTACCGTTCTTGTCAGTTTCCTAAGTAGAGTTGAACTAGATATGGCCCGTGTGTGTAGGAAGCACAGTTCTTTTGTTCTGAGCAAGCTCACTGTTCGGACCCCATAGGAAACACAGTAGAGTAGAAGAGTGCTCTTTTCTCAAAAGCAGAGTGTGTTTCTTGTAAGGCGAGCTAACGTTTGTTTCCCAGTACTAAATGGAGTTGAATCACATGCAGTTTCTGGTCCTACAAGCAAGAGTTGTTTTCTGTTAAAGAAAGTCACTATTGTGCTCCCATTGCCATACACAGTGCAAATAGCACTCAGGTCTGTTCCCAGCAAGTACAGTGTATTGGACTGAAGCAGAGCTACTGTTCTTGTCAGTTTCCTAAGCAGAGTTGAGCTAGATATGGCCCCTGTGTGTAGGAAGCACAGTTCTTTTGTTCTGAGCAAGCTCACTGTTCGGATCCCATAGGAAACACAGTAGAGTAGAAGAGTGCTCTTTTCTCAAAAGCAGAGTGTGTTTCTTGTAAAGCGAGCTAGCATTTGTTTCCCAGTCCTAAATGGAGTTGAATCACATGCAGTGTCTTCTCCTAAGAGGAAGAGTTGTTTTCTGGTAAGAAGAGTCACTATTGTGCTCCCATTGTCATTCACAGGGCAAATAACACTGGCGTCTGTTCCCAGCATGTACACTGTATTGGACTAAAGAGGATCTACTGTTCTTTTCAGTTTCCTAATCATAATTGAATCAGATATGGCCGTATTTGTATGAAGCACAGTTCTTTTGTTCTGACCAAGCTCACTGTTCTGGCCCTATAGGAAACACAGTAGAGTAGAAGAGTGCTCTTTTCTCAAAAGCAGAGTGTGTTTCTTGTAAGGCGAGCTAGCGTTTGTTTCCCAGTCCTAAATGGAGTTGAATCACATGCAGGTTTTGGTCCTATGAGCAAGAGTTGTTTTCTGGTAAGGAAAGTCACTCATGCGCTCCCATTGCCATACACAGTGCAAATAGCACTCGCGTCTGTTCCCAGCAAGTACAGTGTATTGGACTGAAGCCGAGCTACTGTTCTTGTCAGTTTCCTAAGCAGAGTTGAACTAGATATGGCCCCTGTGTGTAGGAAGCACAGTTATTTTGTTCTGAGCAAGCTCACTGTTCGGACCACATAGGAAATACAGTAGAGTAGAAGAGTGCTCTTTTCTCAAAAGCAGAGTGTGTTTCTTGTAAGGCGAGCTAGTGTTTGTTTCCCAGTCAGAAATGGAGTTGAATCCCATGCAGTTTCTGGTCCTACGAGCAAGAGGTGTTTTCTGATAAGAAGAGTCACTATTGCGCTCCCATTGTCATACAGAGGACAAATAGCACTGGCGTCTGTTCCCTGCATGTACACTGTATTGGACTGAAGTGGAGCTACTGTTCTTGTCAGTTTCCTAAGCAGAGTTGAACTAGATATGGCCCGTGTGTGGAGGAAGCACAGTTCTGTTGTTCTGAGCAAGCTCACTGTTTGGACCCCCTAGGATACACAGTAGAGTAGAAGAGTGCTCTTTTCTCAAAAGCAGAGTGTGTTTCTTGTAAGGCGAGCTAGCGTTTGTTTCCCAGTCCTAAATGGAGTTGAATCACATGCAGTTTTTGGTCCTATGAGCAAGAGATGTTTTCTGGTAAGGAAAGTCACTCTTGCGCTCCCATTGCCATACACAGTGCAAATAGCACTCGCGTCTGTTCCCAGCAAGTACAGTGTATTGGACTGAAGCGGATCTACTGTTCTTGTCAGTTTGCTAAGCAGAGTTGAACTAGATATGGCCCCTGTGTGTAGGAAGCACTGTTCTTTTGTTCTGAGCAAGCTCACTGTTCGGACCCCCTAGGAAACACAGTAGAGTAGAAGAGTGCTCTTTTCTCAAAAGCAGAGTGTGTTTCTTCTAAGGCGAGCTAGCGTTTGTTTCCCAGTCCTAAATGGAGTTGAATCACATGCAGTTTTTGGTCCTATGAGCAAGAGTTGTTTTCTGGTAAGGAAAGTCACTCTTGCGCTTCCATTGAAATACACAGTGCAAATAGCACTCGCGTCTGTTCCCAGCATGTACAGTGTATTGGACTGAAGCGGAGCTACTGTTCTTGTCAGTTTACTAAGCAGAGTTGAACTAGATATGGTCCCTGTGTGTAGGAAGCACAGTTCTTTTGTTCTGAGCAAGCTCACTGTTCGGACCACTTAGGAAATACAGTAGAGTAGAAGAGTGCTCTTTTCTCAAAAGCAGAGTGTGTTTCTTGTAAGGCGAGCTAGTGTTTGTTTCCCAGTCAGAAATGGAGTTGAATCCCATGCAGTTTCTGGTCCTACGAGCAAGAGGTGTTTTCTGATAAGAAGAGTCACTATTGCGCTCCCATTGTCATACAGAGGACAAATAGCACTGGTGTCTGTTCCCTGCATGTACAGTGTATTGGACTGAAGTGGAGCTACTGTTCTTGTCAGTTTCCTAAGCAGAGTTGAACTAGATATGGCCCCTCTGTGGAGGAAGCACAGTTCTGTTGTTCTGAGCAAGCTCACTGTTCGGTCCCCATAGGATACACAGTAGAGTAGAAGAGTGCTCTTTTCTCAAAAGCAGAGTGTGTTTCTTGTAAGGCGAGCTAGCTTTTGTTTCCCAGTCCTAAATGTAGTTGAATCACATGCAGTTTCTTGTCCTACGAGCAAGAGTTGTTTTCTGGTAAGAAGAGTCACTATTGTGCTCCCATTGTCAAACACAGGGCAAATAGCACTGGCGTCTGTTCCCAGCATGTACAGTGTATTGGACTGAAGAGGATCTACTGTTCTTGTCAGTTTCTTAAGCAGAATTGAACTAGATATGGCCGTATTTGTAGGAATCACAGTTCTTTTGTTCTGAGCAAACTCACTGTTCTGGCCCTATAGGAAAAACAGTAGAGTAGAAGAGTGCTCTTTTCTCAAAAGCAGAGTGTGTTTCTTGTAAGGCGAGCTAGCGTTTGTTTCACAGTCCTAAATGGAGTTGAATCACATGCAGTTTTTGGTCCTATGAGCAAGAGTTGTTTTCTGGTAAGGAAAGTCATTATTGCGCTCGCATTTCCATACACAGTGCAAATAGCACTCGCGTCTGTTCCCAGCAAGTACAGTGTATTGGACTGAAGCGGAGCTACTGTTCTTGTCAGTTTCCTAAGCAGAGTTGAACTAGATATTGCCCCTGTGTGTAGGAAGCACAGTTCTTTTGTTCTGAGCAAGCTCACTGTTCAGACCCCATAGGAAACACAGTAGAGTAGAAGAGTGCTCTTTTCTCAAAAGCAGAGTGTGTTTCTTGTAAAGCGAGCTAGCATTTGTTTCCCAGTCCTTAATGGAGTTGAATCACATGCAGTTTCTTGTCCTAAGAGCAAGAGTTGTTTTCTGGTAAGAAGAGTCACTATTGTGCTCCCATTGTCATTCACAGGGCAAATAACACTGGCGTCTGTTCCCAGCATGTACAGTGTATTGGACTGAAGAGGAACTACTGTTCTTGTCAGTTTCCTAAACAGAATTGAACTAGATATGGCCGTATTTGTAGGAATCACAGTTCTTTTGTTCTGAGCAAACTCACTGTTCTGGCCCTATAGGAAAAACAGTAGAGTAGAAGAGTGCTCTTTTCTCAAAAGCAGAGTGTGTTTCTTGTAAGGCGAGCTAGCGTTTGTTTCCCAGTCCTAAATGGAGTTGAATCCCATGCAGTTTTTGGTCCTATGAGCAAGAGTTGTTTTCTGGTAAGGAAAGTCACTCTTGCGCTCCCATTGCCATACACAGTGCAAATAGCACTCGCGTCTCTTCCCAGCAATTACAGTGTATTGGACTGAAGCGGAGCTACTGTTCTTGTCAGTTATCTAAGCAGAGTTGAACTAGATATGGCCCCTGTGTGTAGGAAGCACTGTTCTTTTGTTCTGAGCAAGCTCACTTTTCAGACCCCATAGGAAACACAGTAGAGTAGAAGAGTGCTCTTTTCTCAAAAGCAGAGTATGTTTCTTGTAAGGCGAGCTAACATTTGTTTCCCAGTCCTAAATGGAGTTGAATCACATGCAGGTTTTGGTCCTATGAGTAAGAGTTGTTTTCTGGTAAGGAAAGTCACTCTTGTGCTCCCATTGCCATACACAGTGCAAACTGCACTCGCGTTTGTTCCCAGCAAGTACAGTGTATTGGACTGAAGCGGAGCTACTGTTCTTGTCAGTTTCCTAAGCAGAGTTGAACTAGATATGGCCCGTGTGTATAGGAAGCACAGTTCTTTTGTTCTGAGCAAGCTCACTGTTCTGGCACTATAGGAAACACATTAGAGTAGAAGAGTGCTCTTTTCTCAAAAGCAGAGTGTGTTTCTTGTAAGGCGAGCTAGCGTTTGTTTACCAGTCCATATGGAGTTGAATCCCATGCAGTTTCTGGTCCTACGACCAAGAGTTGTTTTCTGGTAAGAAGAGTCACTATTGCGCTCCCATTGTCATACACAGGGCAAATAGCACTGGCGTTTGTTCCCAGCATGTACAGTGTATTGGACTGAAGAGGATCTACTGTTCTAGTCAGGTTCCTAAGCAGAGTTGAACTAGATATGACCCGTGTGTGTAGGAAGCACATTTCTTTTGTTCTGAGCAAGCTCTCTGTTTTGGCCCTACAGGAAACACAGTAGAGTAAAAGAGTGCTCTTTTCTCAAAAGCAGAGTGTGTTTCTTGTAAGGAGAGCTAGTGTTTGGTTCCCAGTCCTAAATGGAGTTGAATCACATGCAGTTTCTGGTCCTACTAGCAAGAGATGTTTTCTGGTAAGAAGAGTCACTACTGTGCTCCCATTGCTGTACACAGTTTAAATAGCACTCGCGTCTGTTCCCAGCAAGTACAGTGTATTGGACTGAAGAGGAGATACTGTTCTTGTCAGTTTCCTAAGCAGAGTTGAACTAGATATGGCCCGTGTGTGTAGGAAGCACAGTACTTTTTTTCTGAGCAAGCTCACTGTTCTGGCCCTATAGTAAATACAGTAGAGTAGAAAAGTGCTCTTTTCTCAAAAGCAGAGTATGTTTCTTAAAAGGTGAGCTAGCGTTTGTTTCCCACTCCTAAATGGAGTTGAAATACACATGCAGTTTCTGGTCCTACGAGCAAGAGTTGTTTTCTGGTAAGAAGAGTCCATTTTGTGTTCCATTTGCCATACACAGTGCAAATAGCACTCGCGTCTGTTTCCAGCAATTACAGTGTATTGGACTGAAGAGAGGCTACTGTTCTTTTCAGTTTACTAACCAGAATTGAACTAGATATGGCCCGTGTGTGTAGGAAGCACAGTTCTTTTGTTCTGAGCAAGCTCACTGTTCTGGCCCTATAGGAAACACAGTAGAGTAGAAGAGTGCTCTTTTCTCAAAAGCAGAGTGTGTTTCTTGTAAGGCGAGCTAGTGTTTGTTTCCCAGTCAGAAATGGAGTTGAATCCCATGCAGTTTCTGGTCCTATGAGCAAGAGGTGTTTTCTTATAAGAAGAGTCACTATTGCGCTCCTATTGCCATACACAGTACAAATAGGACTCGCGTCTGTTCCCTGCTAGTACAGTGTATTGGACTGAAGAGGAGCTACCGTTCTTGTCAGTTTCCTAAGCAGAGTTGAACTAGATATGGCCCGTGTGTGTAGGACGCACAGTTCTTTTGTCCTGAGCAAACCCACTGTTCTGGCCCTATAAGAAACACAGTAGAGTAGAAGAGTGCTCTTTTCTCAAAAGCAGAGTGTGTTTCTTGTAAGGCGAGCTAGCATTTGTTTCCCAGTTTTAAATGGAGTTGAATCACATGCAGTTTTTGGTCCTATGAGCAAGATTTGTTTTCTGGTAAGGAAAGTCACTATTGAGCTCCCTTTTCCATACACAGTGCAAATAGCACTCGCGTATGTTCCCAGCAAGTACAGTGTATTGGACTGAGGCGGAGATACTGTTCTTGTCAGTTTACTAAGCAGAGTTGAACTAGATATGGCCCCTGTGTGTAGGAAGCACAGTTCTTTTGTTCTGAGCAAGCTCACTGTTCGGACCACATAGGAAACACAGAAGAGTAAAAGAGTGGTCTTTTCTCAAAAGCAGAGTGTGTTTCTTGTAAGGCCAGCTAGTGTTTGTTTCCCAGTCAGAAATGGAGTTGAATCCCATGCAGTTTCTGGTCCTATGAGCAAGAGGTGTTTTCTGATAAGAAGAGTCACTATTGCGCTCCTATTGCCATACACAGTACAAATAGGACTCGCGTATGTTCCCAGCTAGTAGAGAGTATTGGACTCAAGAGGAGCTACCGTTCTTGTCAGTTTCCTAAGTAGAGTTGAACTACATATGGCCCGTGTGTGTAGGAAGCACAGTTCTTTTGTTCTGAGCAAGCTCACTGTTCGGACCCCATAGGAAACACAGTAGAGTAGAAGAGTGCTCTTTTCTCAAAAGCAGAGTGTGTTTCTTGTAAGGCGAGCTAGCGTTTGTTTCCCAGTACTAAATGGAGTTGAATCACATGCAGTTTCTGGACCTACAAGCAAGAGTTGTTTTCTGGTAAAGAAAGTCACTATTGTGCTCCCATTGCCATACACAGTGCAAATAGCACTCAGGTCTGTTCCCAGCAAGTACAGTGTATTGGACTGAAGCAGAGCTACTGTTCTTGTCAGTTTCCTAAGCAGAGTTGAGCTAGATATGGCCCCTGTGTGTAGGAAGCAAAGTTCTTTTGTTCTGAGCAAGCTCACTGTTCGGATCAAATAGGAAACACAGTAGAGTAGAAGAGTGCTCTTTTCTCAAAAGTAGAGTGTGTTTCTTGTAAAGCGAGCTAGCATTTGTTTCCCAGTCCTAAATGGAGTTGAATCACATGCAGTTTCTTCTCCTAAGAGGAAGAGTTGTTTTCTGGTAAGAAGAGTCACTATTGTGCTCCCATTGTCATTCACAGGGCAAATAACACTGGCGTCTGTTCCCAGCATGTACACTGTATTGGACTAAAGAGGATCTACTGTTCTTTTCAGTTTCCTAATCATAATTGAACTAGATATGGCCGCATTTGTATGAAGCACAGTTCTTTTGTTCTGACCAAGCTCACTGTTCTGGCCCTATAGGAAACACAGTAGAGTAGAAGAGTGCTCTTTTCTCAAAAGCAGAGTGTGTTTCTTGTAAGGCGAGCTAGCGTTTGTTTCCCAGTCCTAAATGGAGTTGAATCACATGCAGGTTTTGGTCCTATGAGCAAGAGTTGTTTTCTGGTAAGGAAAGTCACTCATGCGCTCCCATTGCCATACACAGTGCAAATAGCACTCGCGTCTGTTCCCAGCAAGTACTGTGTATTGGACTGAAGCCGAGCTACTGTTCTTGTCAGTTTCCTAAGCAGAGTAGAACTAGATATGGCCCCTGTGTGTAGGAAGCACAGTTATTTTGTTCTGAGCAAGCTCACTGTTCGGACCACATAGGAAATACAGTAGAGTAGAAGAGTGCTCTTTTCTCAAAAGCAGAGTGTGTGTCTTGTAAGGCGAGCTAGTGTTTGTTTCCCAGTCAGAAATGGAGTTGAATCCCATGCAGTTTCTGGTCCTACGAGCAAGAGGTGTTTTCTGATAAGAAGAGTCACTATTGCGCTCCCATTGTCATACAGAGGACAAATAGCACTGGCGTCTGTTCCCTGCATGTACACTGTATTGGACTGAAGAGGATCTACTGTTCTTGTCAGTTTCCTAAGCAGAGTTGAACTAGATATGGCCCGTGTGTGGAGGAAGCACAGTTCTGTTGTTCTGAGCAAGCTCACTGTTTGGACCCCCTAGGATACACAGTAGAGTAGAAGAGTGCTCTTTTCTCAAAAGCAGAGTGTGTTTCTTGTAAGGCAAGCTAGCGTTTGTTTCCCAGTCCTAAATGGAGTTGAATCACATGCAGTTTTTGGTCCTATGAGCAAGAGATGTTTTCTGGTAAGGAAAGTCACTCTTGCGCTCCCATTGCCATACACAGTGCAAATAGCACTCGCGTCTGTTCCCAGCAAGTACAGTGTATTGGACTGAAGCAGAGATACTGTTCTTGTCAGTTTGCTAAGCAGAGTTGAACTAGATATGGCCCCTGTGTGTAGGAAGCACTGTTCTTTTGTTCTGAGCAAGCTCACTGTTCGGACCCCCTAGGAAACACAGTAGAGTAGAAGAGTGCTCTTTTCTCAAAAGCAGAGTGTGTTTCTTCTAAGGCGAGCTAGCGTTTGTTTCCCAGTCCTAAATGGAGTTGAATCACATGCAGTTTTTGGTCCTATGAGCAAGAGTTGTTTTCTGGTAAGGAAAGTCACTCTTGTGCTTCCATTGAAATACACAGTGCAAATAGCACTCGCGTCTGTTCTCAGCATGTACAGTGTATTGGACTGAAGCGGAGCTACTGTTTTTGTCAGTTTACTAAGCAGAGTTGAACTAGATATGGTCCCTGTGTGTAGGAAGCACAGTTCTTTTGTTCTGAGCAAGCTCACTGTTCGGACCACTTAGGAAATACAGTAGAGTAGAGGAGTGCTCTTTTCTCAAAAGCAGAGTGTGTTTCTTGTAAGGCGAGCTAGTGTTTGTTTCCCAGTCAGAAATGGAGTTGAATCC
The DNA here is from genome assembly GCF_949786415.1 of Peromyscus eremicus. Classification (NCBI taxonomy): domain Eukaryota; kingdom Metazoa; phylum Chordata; class Mammalia; order Rodentia; family Cricetidae; genus Peromyscus; species Peromyscus eremicus. The sequence goes on along the minus strand of NW_026735180.1, from coordinate 87,900 downwards.
CATGCAGTTTCTGCTCCTACGAGCAAGAGGTGTTTTCTGATAAGAAGAGTCACTATTGCGCTCCCATTGTCATACAGAGGACAAATAGCACTGGTGTCTGTTCCCTGCATGTACAGTGTACTGGACTGAAGTGGAGCTACTGTTCTTGTCAGTTTCCTAAGCAGAGTTGAACTAGATATGGCCCCTCTGTGGAGGAAGCACAGTTCTGTTGTTCTGAGCAAGCTCACTGTTCGGACACCATAGGAAACAAAGTAGAGTAGAAGAGTGCTCTTTTCTCAAAGAAAAGTGTGTTTCTTGTAAGGCGAGCTAGCGTTTGTTTCCCAGTCCTAAATGGAGTTGAATCACATGCAGTTTCTTGTCCTACGAGCAAGAGTTGTTTTCTGGTAAAAAGAGTCACTGTTGCGCTCCCATTGTCATACACAGGGCAAATAGCACTGGCGTCTGTTCCCAGCATGTACAGTGTATTGGACTGAAGAGGATCTACTGTTCTTGTCAGCTTCCTAAGCACAATTGAACTAGATAAGGCCGTGTTTGTAGGAAGCACAGTAATTTTGTTCTGAGCAAACTCACTGTTCTGGTCCGATAGGAAACACAGTAGAGTAGAAGAGTGCTCTTTTCTCAAAAGCAGAGTGTGTTTCTCGTAAGGCGACCTAGTGTTTGTTTCCCAGTCCAAAATGGAGTCGAATCACATGCAGTTTTTGGTCCTACGAGCAAGAGTTGTTTCTGGTAAGGAAAGTCACTATTGCTTTCCCATTTCCATACACAGTGCAAATAGCACTCGCGTCTCTTCCCAGCAAGTACAGTGTATTGGACTGAAGAGGAGCTACTGTTCTTGTCAGTTTGCTAAGCAGAGTTGAACTAGATATGGCCCGTGTGTGTAGGAAGCACAGTACTTTTGTTCTGAGCAAGCTCACTGTTCGGACCCCATAGGAAACACAGTAGAGCAGAAGAGTGCTCTTTTTTCAAAAGCAGAGTGTGTTTCTTGTAAGGCAAGCTAGCGTTTGTTTCCCAGTACTGAATGGAGTTGAATCACATCCTGTTTTTGGTCCTACGAGCAAGAGATGTTTTCTGGTAAGGAAAGTCACAACTGCGCTCCCATTGTAAGACACAGGGCAAATAGCACTGGCGTCTGTTCCCAGCATGTACAGTGTATTGGACTGAAGAGGATCTACTGTTCTTGTCAGTTTCCTAAGCAGAATTGAACTAGATATGGCCCGTGTGTGTAGGAAGCACAGTTCTATTGTTCTGAGCAAGCTGACTGTTTGGATCCCTTAGGAAACACAGTAGAGTAGAAGAGTGCTCTTTTCTCAAAAGCAGAGTGTGTTTCTTGTAAGGCGAGCTAGTGTTTGTTTCCCAGTCCTAAATGGAGTTGAATCCCATGCAGTTTCTGGTCCTACCAGCAAGAGTTGTTTTCTGGTAAGGAAAGTCACTATTGTTCTCCCATTTCCATACACAGTGCAAATAGCACTCGCATCTGTTCCCAGCAAGTACAGTGTATTGGACTGAAGCGGAGCTACTGTTCTTGTCAGTTTCCTAAGCAGAGTTGAACTAGATATGGCCCCTGTGTGTAGAAAGCACAGATCTTTTTTTCTGAGCAAGCTCACTGTTCGGACACCATAGGAAAAACAGTCGAGTAAAAGAGTGCTCTTTTCTCAAAAGCAGAGTGTGTTTCTTGTAAGGCGAGCTAGCGTTTGTTTCCCAGTCTAAATGGAGTTGAAACACATGCAGATTATTGTCCTACGAGCAAGAGTTGTTTTCTGGTAAGAAGAGTCACTATTGCGATCCCATTGTCATACACAGGGCAAATAGCACTGGCGTCTGTTCCCAGCAAGTACACTGTATTGGACTGAAGCGGACCTACTGTTCTTGTCAGTTTGCTAAGCAGAGTTGAACTAGATATGGCCCCTGTGTTTAGGAAGCACAGTTCTTTTTCTGAGCAAGCTCACTGTTCGGACCACATAGGAAACACAGAAGAGTAAAAGAGTGCTCTTTTCTCAAAAGCAGAGTGTTTTTCTTGTAAGGTGAGCTAGTGTTTGTTCCCCAGTCAGAAATGGAGTTGAATCCCATGCAGTTTTTGTTCCTACGAGGAAGAGGTTTTTTCTGATAAGAAGAGTCACTATTGCGCTCCTATTTCTATACACAGTACAAATAGGACTCTCGTCTGTTCCCAGCTAGTACATTGTATTGGACTGAAGAGGAGCTACCATTCTTGTCAGTTTCCTAAGCAGAATTGAAATAGATATGGCCATATTTGTATGAAGCACAGCTCTTTTGTTCTGAGCAAGCTCACTGTTCTGGCCCTATAGGAAACACAGTAGAGTAGAAGACTGCTCTTTTCTCAAAAGCAGAGTGTGTTTCTTGTAAGGCGAGCTAGCGTTTGTTTCCCAGTCCTAAATGAAGTTGAATCACATGCAGTTTTTGGTCCTACGAGCAAGAGTTGTTTTCTGGTAAGGAAAGTCACTATTGCGCTCCCATTGTCAGATACAGGGCAAATAGCACTTGCGTCTGTTACCAGCATGTACAGTGTATTGGACTGAAGAGGATGTACTGTTCTTGTCAGTTTCCTAAGCAGAATTCAACTAGATATGGCCGTATTTGTAGGAAGCACAGTTCTTTTGTTCTGAGAAAACTCACTGTTCTGGCCCTATAGGAAACACAGTAGAGTAGAGGAGTGCTCTTTTCTCAAAAGCAGAGTGTGTTTCTTGTAAGGCGAGCTAGAGTTTGTTTCCCAGTCCTAAATGGAGTTGAATCACATGCAGTTTTTGGTCCTACGTGCAAGAGTTGTTTTCTGGTAAGGAAAGTCACTATTGCGCTCCCTTTGCCATACACAGTGCAAATAGCACTCGCGTCTGTTCACAGCAAGTACAGTGTATTGGACTGAAGAGGAGCTACTGTTCTTGTCAGTTTCTTAAGCAGAGTTGAACTAGATATGGCCCATGTGTGTAGGAAGCAGTGTTCTTTTGTTCTGAGCAAGCTCACTGTTCGGATACCATAGGAAAAACAGTCGAGTAGAAGAGTGCTCTTTTCTCAAAACCAGAGTGTGTTTCTTGTAAGGCGAGCTAGTGTTTGTTTCCCAGTCCTAAATGGAGTTGAAACACATGCAGTTTATTGTCCTATGAGCAAGAGTTGTTTTCTGGTAAGGAAAGTCACTATTGGGCTCCCATTGCCATACACAGTTCAAATAGCACTCATGTCTGTTCCCAGCATGTACAGTGTATTGGACTGAAGACGAGCTACTGTTCTTGTCAGTTTCCTAAGCAGAGTTTAACTAGATATGGCCCGTGTGTAGGAAACACAGTTCTTTTGTTCTGAGCAAGCTCAGTGTTCGGACCCCATATGAACCACAGTAGAATAGAAGAGTGCTCTTTTCTCAAAAGCAGAGTGTGTTTCTTGTAAGGCGAGCTAGTGTTTGTTTCCCAGTCCTAAATGGCGTTGAATCACATACAGTTTTCGGTCCTACGAGGAAGAGTTCTTTTCTGGTAAGGAAAGTCACTATTGCACTCCCATTGCCATACACAGTTCAAATAGCACTCGTGTCTGTTCCCAGCAAGTACACTGTATTGGACTGAAGAGGAGCTACTGTTCTTGTCAGTTTCCTAAGCAGAATTGAACTAGATATGGCCCGTGTGTGTAGGAAACACAGTTCTTTTGTTCTGAGCAAGCTCAGTGTTCGGACCCCATATGAACCACAGTAGAATAGAAGACTGCTCTTTTCTCAAAAGCAGAGTGTGTTTCTTGTAAGGCGAGCTAGCATTTGTTTCCCAGTCCTAAATGGCGTTGAATCCCATGCAGTTTTTGGTCCTACGAGCAAGAGTTGTTTATTCGTAAGCAAAGTCACTATTGCGCTCCCATTGCCATACACAGTGCAAATAGCACTCGCGTCTGTTCCCAGCAAGTACAGTGTATTGGACTGAAGAGGAGCTACTGTTCTTGTCAGATTCCTAAGCAGAGTTGAACTAGATATGGCCCATGTGTGTAAGAAGCCCAGTTCTTTTGTTCTGAGCAAGCTCAATGTTCGGACCCCATATGAAGCACAGTAGAATAGATGACTGCTCTTTTTTCAAAAGCAGAGTGTGTTTCTTGTAAGGCGAGCTAGCGTTTGTTTTCCAGTCCTAAATGGAGTTGAATCACATGCAGTTTTTGGTGCTACGAGCAAGAGTTGTTTTCTGGTAAGGAAAGTCACTATTGCGCTCCCTTTGCCATACACAGTGCAAATAGCACTCGAGTCTGTTCACAGCAAGTACAGTGTATTGGACTGAAGAGGAGCTACTGTTCTTGTCAGTTTCCTAAGCAGAGTTGAACTAGATATGGTCCATGTGTGTAGGAAGCACAGTTCTTTTGTTCTGAGCAAGCTCACTGTTCGGACACCATAGGAAACACAGTAGAGTAGAAGAGTGCTCTTTTCTCAAAAGCAGAGTGTGTTTCTTGTAAGGCGAGCTAGCGTTTGTTTCCCAGTCCTAAATGGAGTTGAATCACATGCAGTTTCTTGTCCTACGAGCAAGAGTTGTTTTCTGGTAAAAAGAGTCACTGTTGCGCTCCCATTGTCATACACAGGGCAAATAGCACTGGCGTCTGTTCCCAGCATGTACAGTGTATTGGACTGAAGAGGATCTACTGTTCTTGTCAGTTTCCTAAGCAGAATTGAACTAGATATGGCCGTATTTGTAGGAAGCACAGTAATTTTGTTCTGAGCAAACTCACTGTTCTGGCCCTATAGGAAACACAGTAGAGTAGAAGAGTGCTCTTTTCTCAAAAGCAGAGTGTGTTTCTTGTAAGGAGAGCTAGTGTTTGTTTCCCAGTCCTAAATGGAGTTGAATCACATGCAGTTTTTGGTACTACGAGCAAGAGTTGTTTTCTGGTAAGGAAAGTCACTATTGTGCTCCCATTTCCACACACAGTAAAAATAGCACTCGCATCTGTTCCCAGGAAGTACAGTGTATTGGACTGAAGCGGAGCTACTGTTCTTGTCAGTTTGCTAAGCAGAGTTGAACTAGATATGGCCCCTGTGTGTAGGAAGCACAGTTCTTTTGTTCTGAGCAAGCTCACTGTTCGGACCACATAGGAAACAGAAGAGTAGAAGAGTGCTCTTTTCTCAAAAGCAGAGTTTGTTTCTTGTAAGGTGAGCTAGTGTTTGTTCCCCAGTCAGAAATGGAGTTGAATCCCATGCAGTTTTTGTTCCTACGAGGAAGAGGTGTTTTCTGATAAGAAGAGTCACTAATCCGCTCCTATTTCTATACACAGTACAAATAGGACTCTCGTCTGTTCCCAGCTAGTACAGTGTGTTGGACTGAAGAGGAGCTACCGTTCTTGTCAGTTTCCTAAGCAGAGTTGAACTAGATATGGCCTGTGTGTGTAGGAAGCACAGTTCTTTTGTTCTGAGCAAGCTCACTGTACGGACCCCATAGGAAACACAGTAGAGCAGAAGAGTGCTCTTTTTTCAAAAGCAGAGTGTGTTTCTTGTAAGGCAAGCTAGCGTTTGTTTCCCAGTACTAAATGGAGTTGAATCACATCCTGTTTTTGGTCCTACGATCAAGAGTTTTTTTCTGGTAAGGAAAGTCACTATTGTGCTCCCATTGTCAGACACAGGGCAAATAGCACTGGCGTATGTTCCCAGCATGTACAGTGTATTGGACTGAAGAGGATCTACTGTTCTTGTCAGTTTCCTAAGCAGAATTGAACTAGATATGGCCCGTGTGTGTAGGAAGCACAGTTCTTTTGTTCTGAGCACACTCACTGTTCTGGCCCTATAGGAAACACAGTAGAATAGAAGACTGCTCTTTTCTCAAAAGCAGAGTGTGTTTCTTGTAAGGCGAGCTAGCATTTGTTTCCCAGTCCTAAATGAAGTTGAATCACATGCAGTTTTTGGTCCTACGAGCAAGAGTTGTTTTCTGGTAAGGAAAGTCACTATTGCGCTCCCTTTGCCATACACACTGCAAATAGCACTCGCGTCTGTTCCCAGCAAGTACAGTGTATTGAACTGAAGAGGAGCTACTGTTCTTGTCACTTTCCTAAGCAGAGTTGAACTAGATATGGCCCATGTGTGTAGGAAGCACAGTTCTTTTGTTCTCAGCAAGCTCACTGTTTGGACACCATATGAACAACAGTGAAATAGAAGACTGCTCTTTTCTCAAAAGCAGAGTGTGTTTCTTGTAAGGCGAGCTAGCATTTGTTTCCCAGTCCTAAATGGCGTTGAATCCCATGCAGTTTTTGGTCCTACGAGCAAGAGTTGTTTATTCGTAAGCAAAGTCACTATTGCGCTCCCATTGCCATACACAGTGCAAATAGCACTCGCGTCTGTTCCCAGCAAGTACAGTGTATTGGACTGAAGAGGAGCTACTGCTCTTGTCAGATTTCTAAGCAGAGTTGAACTAGATATGGCCCATGTGTGTAAGAAGCCCAGTTCTTTTGTTCTGAGCAAGCTCAATGTTCGGACCCCATATGAAGCACAGTAGAATAGATTACTGCTCTTTTTTCAAAAGCAGAGTGTGTTTCTTGTAAGGCGAGCTAGCGTTTGTTTCCCAGTCCTAAATGGAGTTGAATCACATGCAGTTTTTGGTGCTACGAGCAAGAGTTGTTTTCTGGTAATGAAAGTCACTATTGCGCTCCCTTTGCCATACACAGTGCAAATAGCACTGGAGTCTGTTCACAGCAAGTACAGTGTATTGGACTGAAGAGGAGCTACTGTTCTTGTCAGTATCTTAAGCAGAGTGAAACTAGATATGGTCCATGTGTGTAGGAAGCACAGTTCTTTTGTTCTGAGCAAGCTCACTGTTCGGACACCATAGGAAACACAGTAGAGTAGAAGAGTGCTCTTTTCTCAAAAGCAGAGTGTGTTTCTTGTAAGGCGAGCTAGCGTTTGTTTCCCAGTCCTAAATGGAGTTGAATCACATGCAGTTTCTTGTCCTACGAGCAAGAGTTGTTTTCTGGTAAAAAGAGTCACTGTTGCGCTCCCATTGTCATACACAGGGCAAATAGCACTGGCGTCTGTTCCCAGCATGTACAGTGTATTGGACTGAAGAGGATCTACTGTTCTTGTCAGTTTCCTAAGCAGAATTGAACTAGATATGGCCGTATTTGTAGGAAGCACAGTAATTTTGTTCTGAGCAAACTCACTGTTCTGGCCCTATAGGAAACACAGTAGAGTAGAAGAGTGCTCTTTTCTCAAAAGCAGAGTGTGTTTCTTGTAAGGAGAGCTAGCGTTTGTTTCCCAGTCCTAAATGGAGTTGAATCACATGCAGTTTTTGGTACTACGAGCAAGAGTTGTTTTCTGGTAAGGAAAGTCACTATTGTGCTCCCATTTCCACACACAGTAAAAATAGCACTCGCATCTGTTCCCAGGAAGTACAGTGTATTGGACTGAAGCGGAGCTACTGTTCTTGTCAGTTTGCTAAGCAGAGTTGAACTAGATATGGCCCCTGTGTGTAGGAAGCACAGTTCTTTTGTTCTGAGCAAGCTCACTGTTCGGACCACATAGGAAACAGAAGAGTAGAAGAGTGCTCTTTTCTCAAAAGCAGAGTGTGTTTCTTGTAAGGTGAGCTAGTGTTTGTTCCCCAGTCAGAAATGGAGTTGAATCCCATGCAGTTTTTGTTCCTACGAGGAAGAGGTGTTTTCTGATAAGAAGAGTCACTAATCCGCTCCTATTTCTATACACAGTACAAATAGGACTCACGTCTGTTCCCAGCTAGTACAGTGTGTTGGACTGAAGAGGAGCTACCGTTCTTGTCAGTTTCCTAAGCAGAGTTGAACTAGATATGGCCTGTGTGTGTAGGAAGCACAGTTCTTTTGTTCTGAGCAAGCTCACTGTTCGGACCCCATAGGAAACACAGTAGAGCAGAAGAGTGCTCTTTTTTCAAAAGCAGAGTGTGTTTCTTGTAAGGCAAGCTAGCGTTTGTTTCCCAGTACTAAATGGAGTTGAATCACATCCTGTTTTTGGTCCTACGATCAAGAGTTTTTTTCTGGTAAGGAAAGTCACTATTGCGCTCCCATTGTCAGACACAGGGGAAATAGCACTGGCGTATGTTCCCAGCATGTACAGTGTATTGGACTGAAGAGGATCTACTGTTCTTGTCAGTTTCCTAAGCAGAATTGAACTAGATATGGCCCGTGTGTGTAGGAAGCACAGTTCTTTTGTTCTGAGCACACTCACTGTTCTGGCCCTATAGGAAACACAGTAGAATAGAAGACTGCTCTTTTCTCAAAAGCAGAGTGTGTTTCTTGTAAGGCGAGCTAGCATTTGTTTCCCAGTCCTAAATGGAGTTGAATCACATGCAGTTTTTGGTCCTATGAGCAAGAGTTGTTTTCTGGTAAGGAAAGTCACTATTGCGCTCCCTTTGCCATACACAGTGCAAATAGCACTCGAGTCTGTTCACAGCAAGTACAGTGTATTGGACTGAAGAGGAGCTACTGTTCTTGTCAGTTTCCTAAGCAGAGTTGAACTAGATATGGTCCATGTGTGTAGGAAGCACAGTTCTTTTGTTCTGAGCAAGCTCACTGTTCGGACACCATAGGAAACACAGTAGAGTAGAAGAGTGCTCTTTTCTCAAAAGCAGAGTGTGTTTCTTGTAAGGCGAGCTAGCGTTTGTTTCCCAGTCCTAAATGGAGTTGAATCACATGCAGTTTCTTGTCCTACGAGCAAGAGTTGTTTTCTGGTAAAAAGAGTCACTGTTGCGCTCCCATTGTCATACACAGGGCAAATAGCACTGGCGTCTGTTCCCAGCATGTACAGTGTATTGGACTGAAGAGGATCTACTGTTCTTGTCAGTTTCCTAAGCAGAATTGAACTAGATATGGCCGTATTTGTAGGAAGCACAGTAATTTTGTTCTGAGCAAACTCACTGTTCTGGCCCTATAGGAAACACAGTAGAGTAGAAGAGTGCTCTTTTCTCAAAAGCAGAGTGTGTTTCTTGTAAGGAGAGCTAGTGTTTGTTTCCCAGTCCTAAATGGAGTTGAATCACATGCAGTTTTTGGTACTACGAGCAAGAGTTGTTTTCTGGTAAGGAAAGTCACTATTGTGCTCCCATTTCCACACACAGTAAAAATAGCACTCGCATCTGTTCCCAGGAAGTACAGTGTATTGGACTGAAGCGGAGCTACTGTTCTTGTCAGTTTGCTAAGCAGAGTTGAACTAGATATGGCCCCTGTGTGTAGGAAGCACAGTTCTTTTGTTCTGAGCAAGCTCACTGTTCGGACCACATAGGAAACAGAAGAGTAGAAGAGTGCTCTTTTCTCAAAAGCAGAGTGTGTTTCTTGTAAGGTGAGCTAGTGTTTGTTCCCCAGTCAGAAATGGAGTTGAATCCCATGCAGTTTTTGTTCCTACGAGGAAGAGGTGTTTTCTGATAAGAAGAGTCACTAATCCGCTCCTATTTCTATACACAGTACAAATAGGACTCTCGTCTGTTCCCAGCTAGTACAGTGTGTTGGACTGAAGAGGAGCTACCGTTCTTGTCAGTTTCCTAAGCAGAGTTGAACTAGATATGGCCTGTGTGTGTAGGAAGCACAGTTCTTTTGTTCTGAGCAAGCTCACTGTTCGGACCCCATAGGAAACACAGTAGAGCAGAAGAGTGCTCTTTTTTCAAAAGCAGAGTGTGTTTCTTGTAAGGCAAGCTAGCCTTTGTTTCCCAGTACTAAATGGAGTTGAATCACATCCTGTTTTTGGTCCTACGATCAAGAGTTTTTTTCTGGTAAGGAAAGTCACTATTGCGCTCCCATTGTCAGACACAGGGCAAATAGCACTGGCATATGTTCCCAGCATGTACAGTGTATTGGACTGAAGAGGATCTACTGTTCTTGTCAGTTTCCTAAGCAGAATTGAACTAGATATGGCCCGTGTGTGTAGGAAGCACAGTTCTTTTGTTCTGAGCACACTCACTGTTCTGGCCCTATAGGAAACACAGTAGAATAGAAGACTGCTCTTTTCTCAAAAGCAGAGTGTGTTTCTTGTAAGGCGAGCTAGTGTTTGTTTCCCAGTCCTAAATGGAGTTGAATAACATGCAGTTTTTGGTCCTACGAGCAAGAGTTGTTTTCTGGTAAGGAAAGTCACTATTGCGCTCCCTTTGCCATACACAGTGCAAATAGCACTCGCGTCTGTTCCCAGCAAGTACAGTGTATTGAACTGAAGAGGAGCTACTGTTCTTGTCACTTTCCTTAGCAGAGTTGAACTAGATATGGCCCATGTGTGTAGGAAGCACAGTTCTTTTGTTCTCAGCAAGCTCACTGTTCGGACACCATATGAACCACAGTGAAATAGAAGACTGCTCTTTTCTCAAAAGCAGAGTGTGTTTCTTGTAAGGCGAGCTAGCATTTGTTTCCCAGTCCTAAATGGCGTTGAATCCCATGCAGTTTTTGGTCCTACGAGCAAGAGTTGTTTATTCGTAAGCAAAGTCACTATTGTGCTCCCATTGCCATACACAGTGCAAATAGCACTCGCGTCTGTTCCCAGCAAGTACAGTGTATTGGACTGAAGAGGAGCTACTGTTCTTGTCAGATTCCTAAGCAGAGTTGAATTAGATATGGCCCATGTGTGTAAGAAGCCCAGTTCTTTTGTTCTGAGCAAGCTCAATGTTCGGACCCCATATGAAGCACAGTAGAATAGATGACTGCTCTTTTTTCAAAAGCAGAGTGTGTTTCTTGTAAGGCGAGCTAGCGTTTGTTTCCCAGTCCTAAATGGAGTTGAATCACATGCAGTTTTTGGTGCTACGAGCAAGAGTTGTTTTCTGGTAAGGAAAGTCACTATTGCGCTCCCTTTGCCATACACAGTGCAAATAGCACTCGAGTCTGTTCACAGCAAGTACAGTGTATTGGACTGAAGAGGAGCTACTGTTCTTGTCAGTTTCCTAAGCAGAGTTGAACTAGATATGGTCCATGTGTGTAGGAAGCACAGTTCATTTGTTCTGAGCAAGCTCACTGTTCGGACACCATAGGAAACACAGTAGAGTAGAAGAGTGCTCTTTTCTCAAAAGCAGAGTGTGTTTCTTGTAAGGCGAGCTAGCGTTTGTTTCCCAGTCCTAAATGGAGTTGAATCACATGCAGTTTCTTGTCCTACGAGCAAGAGTTGTTTTCTGGTAAAAAGAGTCACTGTTGCGCTCCCATTGTCATACACAGGGCAAATAGCACTGGCGTCTGTTCCCAGCATGTACAGTGTATTGGACTGAAGAGGATCTACTGTTCTTGTCAGTTTCCTAAGCAGAATTGAACTAGATATGGCCGTATTTGTAGGAAGCACAGTAATTTTGTTCTGAGCAAACTCACTGTTCTGGCCCTATAGGAAACACAGTAGAGTAGAAGAGTGCTCTTTTCTCAAAAGCAGAGTGTGTTTCTTGTAAGGCAAGCTAGCGTTTGTTTCCCAGTCCTAAATGGAGTTGAATCACATGCAGTTTTTGGTACTACGAGCAAGAGTTGTTTTCTGGTAAGGAAAGTCACTATTGTGCTCCCATTTCCACACACAGTAAAAATAGCACTCGCATCTGTTCCCAGGAAGTACAGTGTATTGGACTGAAGCGGAGCTACTGTTCTTGTCAGTTTGCTAAGCAGAGTTGAACTAGATATGGCCCCTGTGTGTAGGAAGCACAGTTCTTTTGTTCTGAGCAAGCTCACTATTCGGACCACATAGGAAACAGAAGAGTAGAAGAGTGCTCTTTTCTCAAAAGCAGAGTGTGTTTCTTGTAAGGTGAGCTAGTGTTTGTTCCCCAGTCAGAAATGGAGTTGAATCCCATGCAGTTTTTGTCCCTACGAGGAAGAGGTGTTTTCTGATAAGAAGAGTCACTAATCCGCTCCTATTTCTATACACAGTACAAATAGGACTCTCGTCTGTTCCCAGCTAGTACAGTGTGTTGGACTGAAGAGGAGCTACCGTTCTTGTCAGTTTCCTAAGCAGAGTTGAACTAGATATGGCCTGTGTGTGTAGGAAGCACAGTTCTTTTGTTCTGAGCAAGCTCACTGTTCGGACCCCATAGGAAACACAGTAGAGCAGAAGAGTGCTCTTTTTTCAAAAGCAGAGTGTGTTTCTTGTAAGGCAAGCTAGCGTTTGTTTCCCAGTACTAAATGGAGTTGAATCACATCCTGTTTTTGGTCCTACGATCAAGAGTTTTTTTCTGGTAAGGAAAGTCACTATTGCGCTCCCATTGTCAGACACAGGGCAAATAGCACTGGCGTATGTTCCCAGCATGTACAGTGTATTGGACTGAAGAGGATCTACTGTTCTTGTCAGTTTCCTAAGCAGAATTGAACTAGATATGGCCCGTGTGTAGGAAGCACAGTTCTTTTGTTCTGAGCACACTCACTGTTCTGGCCCTATAGGAAACACAGTAGAATAGAAGACTGCTCTTTTCTCAAAAGCAGAGTGTGTTTCTTGTAAGGCGAGCTAGCATTTGTTTCCCAGTCCTAAATGGAGTTGAATCACATGCAGTTTTTGGTCCTACGAGCAAGAGTTGTTTTCTGGTAAGGAAAGTCACTATTGCGCTCCCTTTGCCATACACAGTGCAAATAGCACTCGCGTCTGTTCCCAGCAAGTACAGTGTATTGAACTGAAGAGGAGCTACTGTTCTTGTCACTTTCCTAAGCAGAGTTGAACTAGATATGGCCCATGTGTGTAGGAAGCACAGTTCTTTTGTTCTCAGCAAGCTCACTGTTCGGACACCATATGAACCACAGTGAAATAGAAGACTGCTCTTTTCTCAAAAGCAGAGTGTGTTTCTTGTAAGGCGAGCTAGCATTTGTTTCCCAGTCCTAAATGGCGTTGAATCCCATGCAGTTTTTGGTCCTACGAGCAAGAGTTGTTTATTCGTAAGCAAAGTCACTATTGCGCTCCCATTGCCATACACAGTGCAAATAGCACTCGCGACTGTTCCCAGCAAGTACAGTGTATTGGACTGAAGAGGAGCTACTGCTCTTGTCAGATTTCTAAGCAGAGTTGAACTAGATATGGCCCATGTGTGTAAGAAGCCCAGTTCTTTTGTTCTGAGCAAGCTCAATGTTCGGACCCCATATGAATCACAGTAGAATAGATGACTGCTCTTTTTTCAAAAGCAGAGTGTGTTTCTTGTAAGGCGAGCTAGCGTTTGTTTCCCAGTCCTAAATGGAGTTGAATCACATGCAGTTTTTGGTGCTACGAGCAAGAGTTGTTTTCTGGTAAGGAAAGTCACTATTGTGCTCCCTTTGCCATACACAGTGCAAATAGCACTCGAGTCTGTTCACAGCAAGTACAGTGTATTGGACTGAAGAGGAGCTACTGTTCTTGTCAGTTTCCTAAGCAGAGTTGAACTAGATATGGTCCATGTGTGTAGGAAGCACAGTTCTTTTGTTCTGAGCAAGCTCACTGTTCGGACACCATAGGAAACACAGTAGAGTAGAAGAGTGCTCTTTTCTCAAAAGCAGAGTGTGTTTCTTGTAAGGCGAGCTAGCGTTTGTTTCCCAGTCCTAAATGGAGTTGAATCACATGCAGTTTCTTGTCCTACGAGCAAGAGTTGTTTTCTGGTAAAAAGAGTCACTGTTGCGCTCCCATTGTCATACACAGGGCAAATAGCACTGGCGTCTGTTCCCAGCATGTACAGTGTATTGGACTGAAGAGGATCTACTGTTCTTGTCAGTTTCCTAAGCAGAATTGAACTAGATATGGCCGTATTTGTAGGAAGCACAGTAATTTTGTTCTGAGCAAACTCACTGTTCTGGCCCTATAGGAAACACAGTAGAGTAGAAGAGTGCTCTTTTCTCAAAAGCAGAGTGTGTTTCTTGTAAGGAGAGCTAGTGTTTGTTTCCCAGTCCTAAATGGAGTTGAATCACATGCAGTTTTTGGTACTACGAGCAAGAGTTGTTTTCTGGTAAGGAAAGTCACTATTGTGCTCCCATTTCCACACACAGTAAAAATAGCACTCGCATCTGTTCCCAGGAAGTACAGTGTATTGGACTGAAGCGGAGCTACTGTTCTTGTCAGTTTGCTAAGCAGAGTTGAACTAGATATGGCCCCTGTGTGTAGGAAGCACAGTTCTTTTGTTCTGAGCAAGCTCACTGTTCGGACCACATAGGAAACAGAAGAGTAGAAGAGTGCTCTTTTCTCAAAAGCAGAGTGTGTTTCTTGTAAGGTGAGCTAGTGTTTGTTCCCCAGTCAGAAATGGAGTTGAATCCCATGCAGTTTTTGTTCCTACGAGGAAGAGGTGTTTTCTGATAAGAAGAGTCACTAATCCGCTCCTATTTCTATACACAGTACAAATAGGACTCTCGTCTGTTCCCAGCTAGTACAGTGTGTTGGACTGAAGAGGAGCTACCGTTCTTGTCAGTTTCCTAAGCAGAGTTGAACTAGATATGGCCTGTGTGTGTAGGAAGCACAGTTCTTTTGTTCTGAGCAAGCTCACTGTTCGGACCCCATAGGAAACACAGTAGAGCAGAAGAGTGCTCTTTTTTCAAAAGCAGAGTGTGTTTCTTGTAAGGCAAGCTAGCGTTTGTTTCCCAGTACTAAATGGAGTTGAATCACATCCTGTTTTTGGTCCTACGATGAAGAGTTTTTTTCTGGTAAGGAAAGTCACTATTGCGCTCCCATTGTCAGACACAGGGCAAATAGCACTGGCATATGTTCCCAGCATGTACAGTGTATTGGACTGAAGAGGATCTACTGTTCTTGTCAGTTTCCTAAGCAGAATTGAACTAGATATGGCCCGTGTGTGTAGGAAGCACAGTTCTTTTGTTCTGAGCACACTCACTGTTCTGGCCCTATAGGAAACACAGTAGAATAGAAGACTGCTCTTTTCTCAAAAGCAGAGTGTGTTTCTTGTAAGGCGAGCTAGCATTTGTTTCCCAGTCCTAAATGGAGTTGAATCACATGCAGTTTTTGGTCCTACGAGCAAGAGTTGTTTTCTGGTAAGGAAAGTCACTATTGCGCTCCCTTTGCCATACACAGTGCAAATAGCACTCGCGTCTGTTCCCAGCAAGTACAGTGTATTGAACTGAAGAGGAGCTACTGTTCTTGTCACTTTCCTTAGCAGAGTTGAACTAGATATGGCCCATGTGTGTAGGAAGCACAGTTCTTTTGTTCTCAGCAAGCTCACTGTTCGGACACCATATGAACCACAGTGAAATAGAAGACTGCTCTTTTCTCAAAAGCAGAGTGTGTTTCTTGTAAGGCGAGCTAGCATTTGTTTCCCAGTCCTAAATGGCGTTGAATCCCATGCAGTTTTTGGTCCTACGAGCAAGAGTTGTTTATTCGTAAGCAAAGTCACTATTGCGCTCCCATTGCCATACACAGTGCAAATAGCACTCGCGTCTGTTCCCAGCAAGTACAGTGTATTGGACTGAAGAGGAGCTACTGTTCTTGTCAGATTCCTAAGCAGAGTTGAACTAGATATGGCCCATGTGTGTAAGAAGCCCAGTTCTTTTGTTCTGAGCAAGCTCAATGTTCGGACCCCATATGAAGCACAGTAGAATAGATGACTGCTCTTTTTTCAAAAGCAGAGTGTGTTTCTTGTAAGGCGAGCTAGCGTTTGTTTCCCAGTCCTAAATGGAGTTGAATCACATGCAGTTTTTGGTGCTACGAGCAAGAGTTGTTTTCTGGTAAGGAAAGTCACTATTGCGCTCCCTTTGCCATACACAGTGCAAATAGCACTCGAGTCTGTTCACAGCAAGTACAGTGTATTGGACTGAAGAGGAGCTACTGTTCTTGTCAGTTTCCTAAGCAGAGTTGAACTAGATATGGTCCATGTGTGTAGGAAGCACAGTTCATTTGTTCTGAGCAAGCTCACTGTTCGGACACCATAGGAAACACAGTAGAGTAGAAGAGTGCTCTTTTCTCAAAAGCAGAGTGTGTTTCTTGTAAGGCGAGCTAGCGTTTGTTTCCCAGTCCTAAATGGAGTTGAATCACATGCAGTTTCTTGTCCTACGAGCAAGAGTTGTTTTCTGGTAAAAAGAGTCACTGTTGCGCTCCCATTGTCATACACAGGGCAAATAGCACTGGCGTCTGTTCCCAGCATGTACAGTGTATTGGACTGAAGAGGATCTACTGTTCTTGTCAGTTTCCTAAGCAGAATTGAACTAGATATGGCCGTATTTGTAGGAAGCACAGTAATTTTGTTCTGAGCAAACTCACTGTTCTGGCCCTATAGGAAACACAGTAGAGTAGAAGAGTGCTCTTTTCTCAAAAGCAGAGTGTGTTTCTTGTAAGGCAAGCTAGCGTTTGTTTCCCAGTCCTAAATGGATTTGAATCACATGCAGTTTTTGGTACTACGAGCAAGAGTTGTTTTCTGGTAAGGAAAGTCACTATTGTGCTCCCATTTCCACACACAGTAAAAATAGCACTCGCATCTGTTCCCAGGAAGTACAGTGTATTGGACTGAAGCGGAGCTACTGTTCTTGTCAGTTTGCTAAGCAGAGTTGAACTAGATATGGCCCCTGTGTGTAGGAAGCACAGTTCTTTTGTTCTGAGCAAGCTCACTATTCGGACCACATAGGAAACAGAAGAGTAGAAGAGTGCTCTTTTCTCAAAAGCAGAGTGTGTTTCTTGTAAGGTGAGCTAGTGTTTGTTCCCCAGTCAGAAATGGAGTTGAATCCCATGCAGTTTTTGTCCCTACGAGGAAGAGGTGTTTTCTGATAAGAAGAGTCACTAATCCGCTCCTATTTCTATACACAGTACAAATAGGACTCTCGTCTGTTCCCAGCTAGTACAGTGTGTTGGACTGAAGAGGAGCTACCGTTCTTGTCAGTTTCCTAAGCAGAGTTGAACTAGATATGGCCTGTGTGTGTAGGAAGCACAGTTCTTTTGTTCTGAGCAAGCTCACTGTTCGGACCCCATAGGAAACACAGTAGAGCAGAAGAGTGCTCTTTTTTCAAAAGCAGAGTGTGTTTCTTGTAAGGCAAGCTAGCGTTTGTTTCCCAGTACTAAATGGAGTTGAATCACATCCTGTTTTTGGTCCTACGATCAAGAGTTTTTTTCTGGTAAGGAAAGTCACTATTGCGCTCCCATTGTCAGACACAGGGCAAATAGCACTGGCGTATGTTCCCAGCATGTACAGTGTATTGGACTGAAGAGGATCTACTGTTCTTGTCAGTTTCCTAAGCAGAATTGAACTAGATATGGCCCGTGTGTGTAGGAAGCACAGTTCTTTTGTTCTGAGCACACTCACTGTTCTGGCCCTATAGGAAACACAGTAGAATAGAAGACTGCTCTTTTCTCAAAAGCAGAGTGTGTTTCTTGTAAGGCGAGCTAGCATTTGTTTCCCAGTCCTAAATGGAGTTGAATCACATGCAGTTTTTGGTCCTACGAGCAAGAGTTGTTTTCTGGTAAGGAAAGTCACTATTGTGCTCCCTTTGCCATACACAGTGCAAATAGCACTCGCGTCTGTTCCCAGCAAGTACAGTGTATTGAACTGAAGAGGAGCTACTGTTCTTGTCACTTTCCTAAGCAGAGTTGAACTAGATATGGCCCATGTGTGTAGGAAGCACAGTTCTTTTGTTCTCAGCAAGCTCACTGTTCGGACACCATATGAACCACAGTGAAATAGAAGACTGCTCTTTTCTCAAAAGCAGAGTGTGTTTCTTGTAAGGCGAGCTAGCATTTGTTTCCCAGTCCTAAATGGCGTTGAATCCCATGCAGTTTTTGGTCCTACGAGCAAGAGTTGTTTATTCGTAAGCAAAGTCACTATTGCGCTCCCATTGCCATACACAGTGCAAATAGCACTCACGTCTGTTCCCAGCAAGTACAGTGTATTGGACTGAAGAGGAGCTACTGTTCTTCTCAGATTCCTAAGCAGAGTTGAACTAGATATGGCCCATGTGTGTAAGAAGCCCAGTTCTTTTGTTCTGAGCAAGCTCAATGTTCGGACCCCATATGAAGCACAGTAGAATAGATGACTGCTCTTTTTTCAAAAGCAGAGTGTGTTTCTTGTAAGGAGAGCTAGCGTTTGTTTCCCAGTCCTAAATGGAGTTGAATCACATGCAGTTTTTGGTACTACGAGCAAGAGTTGTTTTCTGGTAAGGAAAGTCACTATTGTGCTCCCATTGTCATACACAGGGCAAATAGCACTGGCGTCTGTTCCCAGCATGTACAGTGTATTGGACTGAAGAGGATCTACTGTTCTTGTCAGTTTCCTAAGCAGAATTGAACTAGATATGGCCGTATTTGTAGGAAGCACAGTAATTTTGTTCTGAGCAAACTCACTGTTCTGGCCCTATAGGAAACACAGTAGAGTAGAAGAGTGCTCTTTTCTCAAAAGCAGAGTGTGTTTCTTGTAAGGAGAGCTAGTGTTTGTTTCCCAGTCCTAAATGGAGTTGAATCACATGCAGTTTTTGGTACTACGAGCAAGAGTTGTTTTCTGGTAAGGAAAGTCACTATTGTGCTCCCATTTCCACACACAGTAAAAATAGCACTCGCATCTGTTCCCAGGAAGTACAGTGTATTGGACTGAAGCGGAGCTACTGTTCTTGTCAGTTTGCTAAGCAGAGTTGAACTAGATATGGCCCCTGTGTGTAGGAAGCACAGTTCTTTTGTTCTGAGCAAGCTCACTGTTCGGACCACATAGGAAACAGAAGAGTAGAAGAGTGCTCTTTTCTCAAAAGCAGAGTGTGTTTCTTGTAAGGTGAGCTAGTGTTTGTTCCCCAGTCAGAAATGGAGTTGAATCCCATGCAGTTTTTGTTCCTACGAGGAAGAGGTGTTTTCTGATAAGAAGAGTCACTAATCCGCTCCTATTTCTATACACAGTACAAATAGGACTCTCGTCTGTTCCCAGCTAGTACAGTGTGTTGGACTGAAGAGGAGCTACCGTTCTTGTCAGTTTCCTAAGCAGAGTTGAACTAGATATGGCCTGTGTGTGTAGGAAGCACAGTTCTTTTGTTCTGAGCAAGCTCACTGTTCGGACCCCATAGGAAACACAGTAGAGCAGAAGAGTGCTCTTTTTTCAAAAGCAGAGTGTGTTTCTTGTAAGGCAAGCTAGCGTTTGTTTCCCAGTACTAAATGGAGTTGAATCACATCCTGTTTTTGGTCCTACGATCAAGAGTTTTTTTCTGGTAAGGAAAGTCACTATTGCGCTCCCATTGTCAGACACAGGGCAAATAGCACTGGCGTATGTTCCCAGCATGTACAGTGTATTGGACTGAAGAGGATCTACTGTTCTTGTCAGTTTCCTAAGCAGAATTGAACTAGATATGGCCCGTGTGTGTAGGAAGCACAGTTCTTTTGTTCTGAGCACACTCACTGTTCTGGCCCTATAGGAAACACAGTAGAATAGAAGACTGCTCTTTTCTCAAAAGCAGAGTGTGTTTCTTGTAAGGCGAGCTAGCATTTGTTTCCCAGTCCTAAATGGAGTTGAATCACATGCAGTTTTTGGTCCTACGAGCAAGAGTTGTTTTCTGGTAAGGAAAGTCACTATTGCGCTCCCTTTGCCATACACAGTGCAAATAGCACTCGCGTCTGTTCCCAGCAAGTACAGTGTATTGAACTGAAGAGGAGCTACTGTTCTTGTCACTTTCCTAAGCAGAGTTGAACTAGATATGGCCCATGTGTGTACGAAGCACAGTTCTTTTGTTCTCAGCAAGCTCACTGTTCGGACACCATATGAACCACAGTGAAATAGAAGACTGCTCTTTTCTCAAAAGCAGAGTGTGTTTCTTGTAAGGCAAGCTAGCATTTGTTTCCCAGTCCTAACTGGCGTTGAATCCCATGCAGGTTTTGGTCCTACGAGCAAGAGTTGTTTATTCCTAAGCAAAGTCACTATTGCGCTCCCATTGCCATACACAGTGCAAATAGCACTCGCGTCTGTTCCCAGCAAGTACAGTGTATTGGACTGAAGAGGAGCTACTGCTCTTGTCAGATTTCTAAGCAGAGTTGAACTAGATATGGCCCATGTGTGTAAGAAGCCCAGTTCTTTTGTTCTGAGCAAGCTCAATGTTCGGACCCCATATGAAGCACAGTAGAATAGATGACTGCTCTTTTTTCAAAAGCAGAGTGTGTTTCTTGTAAGGCGAGCTAGCGTTTGTTTCCCAGTCCTAAATGGAGTTGAATCACATGCAGTTTTTGGTGCTACGAGCAAGAGTTGTTTTCTGGTAAGGAAAGTCACTATTGCGCTCCCTTTGCCATACACAGTGCAAATAGCACTCGAGTCTGTTCACAGCAAGTACAGTGTATTGGACTGAAGAGGAGCTACTGTTCTTGTCAGTTTCCTAAGCAGAGTTGAACTAGATATGGTCCATGTGTGTAGGAAGCACAGTTCATTTGTTCTGAGCAAGCTCACTGTTCGGACACCATAGGAAACACAGTAGAGTAGAAGAGTGCTCTTTTCTCAAAAGCAGAGTGTGTTTCTTGTAAGGCGAGCTAGCGTTTGTTTCCCAGTCCTAAATGGAGTTGAATCACATGCAGTTTCTTGTCCTACGAGCAAGAGTTGTTTTCTGGTAAAAAGAGTCACTGTTGCGCTCCCATTTTCATACACAGGGCAAATAGCACTGGCGTCTGTTCCCAGCATGTACAGTGTATTGGACTGAAGAGGATCTACTGTTCTTGTCAGTTTCCTAAGCAGAATTGAACTAGATATGGCCGTATTTGTAGGAAGCACAGTAATTTTGTTCTGAGCAAACTCACTGTTCTGGCCCTATAGGAAACACAGTAGAGTAGAAGAGTGCTCTTTTCTCAAAAGCAGAGTGTGTTTCTTGTAAGGAGAGCTAGTGTTTGTTTCCCAGTCCTAAATGGAGTTGAATCACATGCAGTTTTTGGTACTACGAGCAAGAGTTGTTTTCTGGTAAGGAAAGTCACTATTGTGCTCCCATTTCCACACACAGTAAAAATAGCACTCGCATCTGTTCCCAGGAAGTACAGTGTATTGGACTGAAGCGGAGCTACTGTTCTTGTCAGTTTGCTAAGCAGAGTTGAACTAGATATGGCCCCTGTGTGTAGGAAGCACAGTTCTTTTGTTCTGAGCAAGCTCACTGTTCGGACCACATAGGAAACAGAAGAGTAGAAGAGTGCTCTTTTCTCAAAAGCAGAGTGTGTTTCTTGTAAGGTGAGCTTGTGTTTGTTCCCCAGTCAGAAATGGAGTTGAATCCCATGCAGTTTTTGTCCCTACGAGGAAGAGGTGTTTTCTGATAAGAAGAGTCACTAATCCGCTCCTATTTCTATACACAGTACAAATAGGACTCTCGTCTGTTCCCAGCTAGTACAGTGTGTTGGACTGAAGAGGAGCTACCGTTCTTGTCAGTTTCCTAAGCAGAGTTGAACTAGATATGGCCTGTGTGTGTAGGAAGCACAGTTCTTTTGTTCTGAGCAAGCTCACTGTTCGGACCCCATAGGAAACACAGTAGAGCAGAAGAGTGCTCTTTTTTCAAAAGCAGAGTGTGTTTCTTGTAAGGCAAGCTAGCGTTTGTTTCCCAGTACTAAATGGAGTTGAATCACATCCTGTTTTTGGTCCTACGATCAAGAGTTTTTTTCTGGTAAGTTAAGTCACTATTGCGCTCCCATTGTCAGACACAGGGCAAATAGCACTGGCGTATGTTCCCAGCATGTACAGTGTATTGGACTGAAGAGGATCTACTGTTCTTGTCAGTTTCCTAAGCAGAATTGAACTAGATATGGCCCGTGTGTGTAGGAAAAACAGTTCTTTTGTTCTGAGCACACTCACTGTTCTGGCCCTATAGGAAACACAGTAGAATAGAAGACTGCTCTTTTCTCAAAAGCAGAGTGTGTTTCTTGTAAGGCGAGCTAGCATTTGTTTCCCAGTCCTAAATGGAGTTGAATCACATGCAGTTTTTGGTCCTACGAGCAAGAGTTGTTTTCTGGTAAGGAAAGTCACTATTGTGCTCCCTTTGCCATACACAGTGCAAATAGCACTCGCGTCTGTTCCCAGCAAGTACAGTGTATTGAACTGAAGAGGAGCTACTGTTCTTGTCACTTTCCTAAGCAGAGTTGAACTAGATATGGCCCATGTGTGTAGGAAGCACAGTTCTTTTGTTCTCAGCAAGCTCACTGTTCGGACACCATATGAACCACAGTGAAATAGAAGACTGCTCTTTTCTCAAAAGCAGAGTGTGTTTCTTGTAAGGCGAGCTAGCATTTGTTTCCCAGGCCTAAATGGCGTTGAATCCCATGCAGTTTTTGGTCCTACGAGCAAGAGTTGTTTATTCGTAAGCAAAGTCACTATTGCGCTCCCATTGCCATACACAGTGCAAATAGCACTCACGTCTGTTCCCAGCAAGTACAGTGTATTGGACTGAAGAGGAGCTACTGTTCTTCTCAGATTCCTAAGCAGAGTTGAACTAGATATGGCCCATGTGTGTAAGAAGCCCAGTTCTTTTGTTCTGAGCAAGCTCAATGTTCGGACCCCATATGAAGCACAGTAGAATAGATGACTGCTCTTTTTTCAAAAGCAGAGTGTGTTTCTTGTAAGGCGAGCTAGCGTTTGTTTCCCAGTCCTAAATGGAGTTGAATCACACGCAGTTTTTGGTGCTACGAGCAAGAGTTGTTTTCTGGTAATGAAAGTCACTATTGCGCTCCCTTTGCCATACACAGTGCAAATAGCACTCGAGTCTGTTCACAGCAAATACAGTGTATTGGACTGAAGAGGAGCTACTGTTCTTGTCAGTTTCCTAAGCAGAGTTGAACTAGATATGGTCCATGTGTGTAGGAAGCACAGTTCTTTTGTTCTGAGCAAGCTCACTGTTCGGACACCATAGGAAACACAGTAGAGTAGAAGAGTGCTCTTTTCTCAAAAGCAGAGTGTGTTTCTTGTAAGGCGAGCTAGCGTTTGTTTTCCAGTCCTAAATGGAGTTGAATCACATGCAGTTTCTTGTCCTACGAGCAAGAGTTGTTTTCTGGTAAAAAGAGTCACTGTTGCGCTCCCATTGTCATACACAGGGCAAATAGCACTGGCGTCTGTTCCCAGCATGTACAGTGTATTGGACTGAAGAGGATCTACTGTTCTTGTCAGTTTCCTAAGCAGAATTGAACTAGATATGGCCGTATTTGTAGGAAGCACAGTAATTTTGTTCTGAGCAAACTCACTGTTCTGGCCCTATAGGAAACACAGTAGAGTAGAAGAGTGCTCTTTTCTCAAAAGCAGAGTGTGTTTCTTGTAAGGAGAGCTAGTGTTTGTTTCCCAGTCCTAAATGGAGTTGAATCACATGCAGTTTTTGGTACTACGAGCAAGAGTTGTTTTCTGGTAAGGAAAGTCACTATTGTGCTCCCATTTCCACACACAGTAAAAATAGCACTCGCATTTGTTCCCAGGAAGTACAGTGTATTGGACTGAAGCGGAGCTACTGTTCTTGTCAGTTTGCTAAGCAGAGTTGAACTAGATATGGCCCCTGTGTGTAGGAAGCACAGTTCTTTTGTTCTGAGCAAGCTCACAGTTCGGACCACATAGGAAACAGAAGAGTAGAAGAGTGCTCTTTTCTCAAAAGCAGAGTGTGTTTCTTGTAAGGTGAGCTAGTGTTTGTTCCCCAGTCAGAAATGGAGTTGAATCCCATGCAGTTTTTGTTCCTACGAGGAAGAGGTGTTTTCTGATAAGAAGAGTCACTAATCCGCTCCTATTTCTATACACAGTACAAATAGGACTCTCGTCTGTTCCCAGCTAGTACAGTGTGTTGGACTGAAGAGGAGCTACCGTTCTTGTCAGTTTCCTAAGCAGAGTTGAACTAGATATGGCCTGTGTGTGTAGGAAGCACAGTTCTTTTGTTCTGAGCAAGCTCACTGTTCGGACCCCATAGGAAACACAGTAGAGCAGAAGAGTGCTCTTTTTTCAAAAGCAGAGTGTGTTTCTTGTAAGGCAAGCTAGCGATTGTTTCCCAGTACTAAAAGGAGTTGAATCACATCCTGTTTTTGGTCCTACGATCAAGAGTTTTTTTCTGGTAAGGAAAGTCACTATTGCGCTCCCATTGTCAGACTCAGGGCAAATAGCACTGGCGTATGTTCCCAGCATGTACAGTGTATTGGACTGAAGAGGATCTACTGTTCTTGTCAGTTTCCTAAGCAGAATTGAACTAGATATGGCCCGTGTGTGTAGGAAGCACAGTTCTTTTGTTCTGAGCACACTCACTGTTCTGGCCCTATAGGAAACACAGTAGAATAGAAGACTGCTCTTTTCTCAAAAGCAGAGTGTGTTTCTTGTAAGGCGAGCTAGCATTTGTTTCCCAGTCCTAAATGGAGTTGAATCACATGCAGTTTTTGGTCCTACGAGCAAGAGTAGTTTTCTGGTAAGGAAAGTCACTATTGCGCTCCCTTTGCCATACACAGTGCAAATAGCACTCGCGTCTGTTCCCAGCAAGTACAGTGTATTGAACTGAAGAGGAGCTACTGTTCTTGTCACTTTCCTAAGCAGAGTTGAACAAGATATGGCCCATGTGTGTAGGAAGCACAGTTCTTTTGTTCTCAGCAAGCTCACTGTTCGGACACCATATGAACCACAGTGAAATAGAAGACTGCTCTTTTCTCAAAAGCAGAGTGTGTTTCTTGTAAGGCGAGCTAGCATTTGTTTCCCAGTCCTAAATGGCGTTGAATCCCATGCAGTTTTTGGTCCTACGAGCAAGAGTTGTTTATTCGTAAGCAAAGTCACTATTGCGCTCCCATTGCCATACACAGTGCAAATAGCACTCGCGTCTGTTCCCAGCAAGTACAGTGTATTGGACTGAAGAGGGGCTACCGTTCTTGTCAGTTTCCTAAGCAGAGTTGAACTAGATATGGCCCGTGTGTGTAGGAAGCACAGTTCTTTTGTTCTGAGCAAGCTCACTGTTCGGACCCCATAGGAAATACAGTAGAGTAGAAGAGTGCTCTTTTCTCAAAAGCAGAGTGTTTTTCTTGTAAGGCGAGCTAGCGTTTGTTTCCCATTCCTAAATGGAGTTGAATCACATGCAGTTTTTGGTCCTATGAGCAAGAGTTGTTTTCTGGTAAGGAAAGTCACTCTTGCGCTCGCATTGCCATACACAGTGCAAATAGCACTGGTGTCTGTTCCCAGCAAGTACAGTGTATTGGACTGAAGCGGAGCTACTGTTCTTGTCAGTTTCCTCAGCAGAGTTGAACTAGATATTGCCCCTGTGTGTAGGAAGCACAGTTCTTTTGTTCTGAGCAAGCTCACTGTTCAGACCCCATAGGAAACACAGTTGAGTAGAAGAGTGCTCTTTTCTCAAAAGCAGAGTGTGTTTCTTGTAAAGTGAGCTAGCATTTGTTTCCCAGTCCTAAATGGAGTTGAATCACATGCAGTTTCTTGTCCTACGAGCAAGAGTTGTTTTCTGGTAAGAAGAGTCACTATTGTGCTCCCATTGTCATTCACAGGGCAAATAACACTGGCGTCTGTTCCCAGCATGTTCACTGTATTAGAATGAAGAGGATCTACTGTTCTTTTCAGTTTCCTAAGCATAATTGAACTAGATATGGCCGTATTTGTATGAAGCACATTTCTTTTGTTCTGAGCAAGCTCACTGTTCTGGCCCTATAGGAAACACAGTAGAGTAGAAGAGTGCTCTTTTCTCAAAAGCAGAGTGTGTTTCTTGTAAAGCGAGCTAGCATTTGTTTCCCAGTCCTAAATGGAGTTGAATCACATGCAGTTTTTGATCCTATGAGCAAGAGTTGTTTTCTGGTAAGGAAAGTCACTCTTGCGCTCCCATTGAAATACAAAGTGCAAATAGCACTCGCGTCTGTTCCCAGCAAGTACAGTGTATTGGACTGAAGCGGAGCTACTGTTCTTGTCAGTTTGCTAAGCAGAGTTGAACTAGATATGGCCCCTGTGTGTAGGAAGCACAGTTCTTTTGTTCTGAGCAAGCTCACTGTTCAGACCACATAGGAAATACAGTAGAGTAAAAGAGTGCTCTTTTCTCAAAAGCAGAGTGTGTTTCTTGTAAGGCGAGCTAGTGTTTGTTTCCCAGTCAGAAATGGAGTTGAATCCCATGCAGTTTCTGGTCCTACGAGCAAGAGGTGTTTTCTGATAAGAAGAGTCACTATTGCGCTCCCATTGTCATACAGAGGACAAATAGCACTGGTGTCTGTTCCCTGCATGTACAGTGTATTAGACTGAAGTGGAGCTACTGTTCTTGTCAGTTTCCTAAGCAGAGTTGAACTAGATATGGCCCGTGTGTGGAGGAAGCACAGATCTGTTGTTCTGAGCAATCTCACTGTTCGGACCCCATAGCAAACACAGTAGAGTAGAAGAGTGCTCTTTTCTCAAAAGCAGAGTGTGTTTCTTGTAAGGCGAGCTAGTGTTTGTTTCCCAGTCCTAAATGTAGTTGAATCACATGCAGTTTCTTGTCCTACGAGCAAGAGTTGTTTTCTGGTAAGAAGAGTCACTATTGTGCTCCCATTGTCATACACAGGGCAAATAGCACTGGCGTCTGTTCCCAGCATGTACAGTGTATTGGACTGAAGAGGATCTACTGTTCTTGTCAGTTTCCTAAGCAGAATTGAACTAGATATGGCCGTATTTGTAGGAATCACAGTTCTTTTGTTCTGAGCAAACTCACTGTTCTGGCCCTATAGGAAAAACAGTAGAGTAGAAGAGTGCTCTTTTCTCAAAAGCAGAGTGTGTTTCTTGTAAGGCGAGCTAGCGTTTGTTTCCCAGTCCTAAATGGAGTTGAATCACATGCAGTTTTTGGTCCTATGAGCAAGAGTTGTTTTCTGGTAAGGAAAGTCATTATTGCGCTCGCATTGCCATACACAGTGCAAATAGCACTGGTGTCTGTTCCCAGCAAGTACAGTGTATTGGACTGAAGCGGAGCTACTGTTCTTGTCAGTTTCCTAAGCAGAGTTGAACTAGATATTGCCCCTGTGTGTAGGAAGCACAGTTCTTTTGTTCTGTGCAAGCTCACTGTTCAGACCCCATAGGAAACACAGTAGAGTAGAAGAGTGCTCTTTTCTCAAAAGCAGAGTGTGTTTCTTGTAAGGCAAGCTAGTGTTTGTTTCCCAGTCCTAAATGTAGTTGAATCACATGCAGTTTCTTGTCCTACGAGCAAGAGTTTTTTTCTGGTAAGAAGAGTCACTATTGTGCTCCCATTGTCATACACAGGGCAAATAGCACTGGCGTCTGTTCCCAGCATGTACAATGTATTGGACTGAAGAGGATCTACTGTTCTTTTCAGTTTCCTAAGCATAATTGAACTAGATATGGCCGTATTTGTATGAAGCACAGTTCTTTTGTTCTGAGCAAGCTCACTGTTCTGGCCCTATAAGAAACACAGTAGAGTAGAAGAGTGCTCTTTTCTCAAAAGCAGAGTTTGTTTCTTGTAAGGCGAGCTAGCGTTTGTTTCCCAGTCCTAAATGGAGTTGAATCACATGCAGTTTTTGGTCCTATGATCAAGAGTTGTTTTCTGGTAAAGAAAGTCACTCTTGCGGTCCCATTGCCATACACTGTGCAAATAGCACTCGCGTCTGTTCCCAACAAGTACAGTGTATTGGACTGAAGCGGAGCTACTGTTCTTGTCAGTTTGCTAAGCAGAGTTGAACTAGATATGGCCTCTCTGTGTAGGAAGCACTGTTCATTTGTTCTGAGCAAGCTCACTGTTCGAAACCCTAGGAATCACAGTAGAGTAGAAGAGTGCTCTTTTCTCAAAAGCAGAGTGTGTTTCTTGTAAGGCAAGCTAGCGTTTGTTTCCCAGTAATAAATGGAGTTGAATCTCATCCTGGTTTGGTCCTACGAGCAAGAGTTGTTTTCTGGTAAGTAAAGTCACTATTGCGCTCCCATTGTCAGACACAGTGCAAATAGCACTCGCGTCTCTTCCCAGCAAGTACAGTGTATTGGACTGAAGTGGATCTACTGTTCTTGTCAGTATCCTAAGCAGAATTGAACTAGATATGGCCGTATTTGTAGGAAGCACAGTTCTTTTGTTCTGAGCAAACTCACTCTTCTGGCTCTATAGGAAAAACAGTAGAGTAGAAGTGTGCTCTTTTCTCAAAAGCAGAGTGTGTTTCTTGTAAGGCGAGCTAGCGTTTGTTTCCCATTCCTAAATGGAGTTGAATCACATGCAGTTTTTGGTCCTATGAGCAAGAGTTGTTTTCTGGTAAGGAAAGTCACTCTTGCGCTCCCATTGACATACACAGTGCAAATAGCACTCGCGTCTGTTCCCAGCAAGTACAGTGTATTGGACTGAAGCGGAGCTACTGTTCTTGTCAGTTTCCTTAGCAGAGTTGAACTAGATATGGCCCCTGTGTGTAGGAAGCACTGTTCTTTTGTTCTGAGCAAGCTCACTGTTTGGACCCCCTAGGAAACACAGTAGAGTAGAAGAGTGCTCTTTTCTCAAAAGCAGAGTGTGTTTCTTGTAAGGCGAGCTAGTGTTTGTTTCCCATTCCTAAATGGAGTTGAATCACATGCAGTTTTTGGTCCTACGAGCAAGAGTTGTTTTCTGGTAAGGAGGTTCACTATTGTGCTCCCAATGCCATACACAGTGCAAATAGCACTCGCGTCTGTTCACAGCAAGTACAGTGTATTGGACTGAAGAGGAGCTACTGTTATTGTCAGTTTCCTAAGCAGAGTTGAACTAGATATGGCCCCTGTGTGTAGGAAGCACAGTTCTTTTGTTCTGAGCAAGCTCAATTTTCGGACCCCATAGGAAACACAGTAGAGAAGAAGTGTGCTCTTTTCTCAAAAGCAGAGTATGTTTCTTGTAAGGCAAGCTAGCGTTTGTTTCCCAATCCTAAATGGAGTTGAATCACATGCAGTTTTTGGTCCTACGAGCAAGAGTTGTTTTCTGGTAAGAAGAGTCACTATTGCGCTCCCATTGTCATCCACAGGGCAAATCACACTGGCATCTGTTCCCAGCATGTACAGTGTATTGGACTGAAGAGGATCTACTGTTCTTCTCAGTTTCCTAAGCAGAGTTTAACTAGATATGGACCATGTGTGTAGGAAGCACAGTACTTTTGTTCTGAGAATGCTCACTGTTCTGGCCCTATAGGAAACACATTAGAGTAGAAGAGTGCTCCTTTCTCAATCCAGAGTGTGTTTCTTGTAAGTCGAGCTATCGTTTGTTTCCCAGTCCTAAATAGAGTTGAATCCCATGCAGTTTCTGGTCCTATCAGCAAGAGTTGTTTTCTGATAAGAAGAGTCACTATTGCGCTCCTATTGACATACACAGTACAAATAGCACTCGCGTCTGTTCCCAGGTAGGACAGTGTATTGGACTGAGGAGGAGCTACCGTTCTTGTCAGTTTCCTAAGCAGAGTTGAACTAGATATGGCCCGTGTGTGTAGGAAGCACAGTTCTTTTGTTCTGAGCCAGCTCACTGTTCGGACCCCTTAGGAAAAACAGTAGAGTAGAAGAGTGCTCTTTTCTCAAAAGCAGAGTGTGTTTCTTGTAAGGCAAGCTAGCGTTTGTTTCCCAGTACTAAATGGAGTTGAAACACATCCTGTTTTTGGTCCTATGAGCAAGAGTTGTTTTCTGGTAAGGAAAGTCACTATTGTGCTCCCATTGTCAGACACAGTGCAAATAGCACTCGCGTCTGTTCCCAGCAAGTACAGTGTATTGGACTGAAGAGGATCTACTGTTCTTGTCAGTTTCCTAAGCAGAATTGAACTAGATATGGCCGTATTTGTAGGAAGCACAGTTCTTTTGTTCTGAGCAAACTCACTGTTCTGGCCCTATAGGAAACACAGTAGAGTAGAAGAGTGCTCTTTTCTCAAAAGCAGAGTGTGTTTATTGTAAGGCGAGCTAGCGTTTGTTTCCCATTCCTAAATGGTTTTGAAATACATGCAGTTTCTGGTCCTACGAGCAAGAGATGTTTTCTGGTAAGAAGAGTCACTATTGTGCTCCCATTGTCATAAACAGGGCAAATAGCACTGGCATCTGTTCCCAGCAAGTACAGTGTATTGGACTGAAGCGGAGCTACTCTTCTTGTCAGTTTCCTAAGCAGAGTTGAACTAGATAAGGCCCCTGTGTGTAGGAAGCACAGTTCTTTTGTTCTGAGCAAGCTCACTTTTCGGACCCCAAAGAAAACTCATTAGAGTAGAAGAGTGCTCTTTTCTCAAAAGCAGAGTGTGTTTCATATAAGGCGAGCTAGTGTTTGTTTCCCAGTCAGAAATGGAGTTGAATCCCATGCAGTTTCTGGTCCTACCAGCAAGAGGTGTTTTCCGATAAGAAGAGTCACTATTGTGCTCCTATTGCCATACACAGTGCAAATAGCACTCACGTCTGTTCCCAGCTATTACAGTGTATTGGACTGAAGAGGAGCTACGGTTCTTGTCAGTTTCCTAAGCAGAGTTGAACAAGATATGGCCAGTGTGTGTAGGAAGCACAGTTCTTTTGTTCTGAGCAAGCTCATTGTTCGGACCCCATAGGAAACACAGTAGAGTAGAAGAGTGCTCTTTTCTCAAAAGCAGAGTGTGTTTCTTGTAAAGTGAGCTAGCATTTGTTTCCCAGTCCTAAATGGAGTTGAATCACATGCAGTTACTTGTCCTTCGAGCAAGAGTTATTTTCTAGTAAGAAGAGTCACTATTGTGCTCCCATTGTCATTCACAGGGCAAATAACACTGGCGTCTGTTCCCAGCATGTACACTGTATTGGACTGAAGAGGATCTACTGTTCTTTTCAGTTTCCTAAGCATAATTGAACTAGATATGGCCGTATTTGTATGAAGCACATTTCTTTTGTTCTGAGCAAGCTCACTGTTCTGGCCCTATAGGAAACACAGTAGAGTAGAAGAGTGCTCTTTTCTCAAAAGCAGAGTGTGTTTCTTGTAAGGCGAGCTAGCGTTTGTTTCCCAGTCCTAAATGGAGTTGAATCACATGAAGTTTTTGGTCCTATGAGCAAGAGATGTTTTCTGGTAAGGAAAGTCACTCTTGCGCTCCCATTGCCATACACAGTGCAAATAGCACTCGCGTATGTTCCCAGCAAGTACAGTGTATTGGACTGAAGAGGAGCTACTGTTCTTGTCAGTTTCCTAAGCAGAGTTGAACTAGATATGGTCCCTGTGTGTAGGAAGCACAGTTCTTTTGTTCTGAGCAAGCTCACTGTTCGGACCACATAGGAAATACAGTAGAGTAGAAGAGTGCTCTTTTCTCAAAAGCAGAGTGTGTTTCTTGTAAGGCGAGCTAGTGTTTGTTTCCCAGTCAGAAATTGAGTTGAATCCCATGCAGTTTCTGGTCCTACGAGCAAGAGGTGTTTTCTGATAAGAAGAGTCACTATTGCGCTCCCATTGTCATACAGAGGACAAATAGCACTGGTGTCTGTTCCCTGCATGTACAGTGTATTGGACTGAAGTGGAGCTACTGTTCTTGTCAGTTTCCTAAGCAGAGTTGAACTAGATATGGCCCGTGTGTGGAGGAAGCACAGTTCTGTTGTTCTGAGCAATCTCACTGTTCGGACCCCATAGCAAACACAGTAGAGTAGAAGAGTGCTCTTTTCTCAAAAGCAGAGTGTGTTTCTTGTAAGGCGAGCTAGTGTTTGTTTCCCAGTCCTTAATGGAGTTGAATCACATGCAGTTTCTTGTCCTAAGAGCAAGAGTTGTTTTCTGGTAAGAAGAGTCACTATTGTGCTCCCATTGTCATTCACAGGGCATATAACACTGGCGTCTGTTCCCAGCATGTACACTGTATTGGACTGAAGAAGATCTACTGTTCTTTTCAGTTTCCTAAGCATAATTGAACTAGATATGGCCGTATTTGTATGAAGCACAGTTCTTTTGTTCTGACCAAGCTCACTGTTCTGGCCCTATAGGAAACACAGTAGAGTAGAAGAGTGCTCTTTTCTCAAAAGCAGAGTGTGTTTCTTGTAAGGCGAGCTAGCGTTTGTTTCCCAGTCCTAAATGGAGTTGAATCTCATGCAGTTTCTTGTCCTAAAGCAAGAGTTGTTTTCTGGTAAGAAGAGTCACTATTGTGCTCCCATTGTCATACACAGGGCAAATAGCACTGGCGTCTGTTCCCAGCATGTACAGTGTATTGGACTGAAGCGGAGCTACTGTTCTTGTCAGTTATCTAAGCAGAGTTGAACTAGATATGGCCCCTGTGTGTAGGAAGCACTGTTCTTTTGTTCGGAGCAAGCTCACGTTTCAGACCCCATAGGAAACACAGTAGAGTAGAAGAGTGCTCTTTTCTCAAAAGCAGAGTATGTTTCTTGTAAGGCGAGCTAGCGTTTGTTTCCCAGTCCTAAATGGAGTTGAATCACATGCAGTTTTTGGTCCTATGAGCAAGAGTTGTTTTCTGGTAAGGAAAGTCACTCTTGTGCTCCCATTGCCATACACAGTGCAAACCGCACTCGCGTTTGTTCCCAGCAAGTACAGTGTATTGGACTGAAGCGGAGCTACTGTTCTTGTCAGTTTGCTAAGCAGAGTTGAACTAGATATGGCCCCTGTGTGTAGGAAGCACAGTTCTTTTGTTCTGAGCAAGCTCACTGTTCGGATCCCATAGGAAACACAGTAGAGTAGAAGAGTGCTCTTTTCTCAAAAGCAGAGTGTGTTTCTTGTAAGGCGAGCTAGCGTTTGTTTCCCAGTCCTAAATGGAGTTGAATCACATGCAGTTTCTTGTCCTACAAGCAAGAGTTGTTTTCTGGTAAGAAGAGTCACTATTGTGCTCCCATTGTCATACACAGGGCAAATCACACTGGCGTCTGTTCCCAGCATGTACAGTGTATTGGACTGAAGAGGAACTACTGTTCTTGTCAGTTTCCTAAGCAGAATTGAACTAGATATGGCCGTATTTGTAGGAATCACAGTTCTTTTGTTCTGAGCAAACTCACTGTTCTGGCCCTATAGGAAAAACAGTAGAGTAGAAGAGTGCTCTTTTCTCAAAAGCAGAGTGTGTTTCTTGTAAGGCGAGCTAGCGTTTGTTTCCCAGTCCTAAATGGAGTTGAATCACATGCAGTTTTTGGTCCTATGAGCAAGAGTTGTTTTCTGGTAAGGAAAGTCACTCTTGCGCACCCATTGCCATACACAGTGCAAATAGCACTGGCGTCTGTTCCCAGCAATTACAGTGTATTGGACTGAAGCGGAGGTACTGTTCTTGTCAGTTTTCTAAGCAGAGTTGAACTAGATATGGCCCCTGTGTTTAGGAAGCACTGTTCTTTTGTTCTGAGCAAGCTCACTGTTCAGACCCCATAGGAAACACAGTAGAGTAGAAGTGTGCTCTTTTCTCAAAAGCAGAGTGTGTTTCTTGTAAGGCGAGCTAGTGTTTGTTTCCCAGTCCTAAATGGAGTTGAATCACATGCAGTTTTTGGTCCTATGAGCAAGAGTTGTTTTCTGGTAAGGAAAGTCACTCTTGCGCTCCCATTGCCAAACACAGTGCAAATAGCACTCGCGTCTGTTCCCAGCAAGTACAGTGTATTGGACTGAAGCGGAGCTACTGTTCTTGTCAGTTTCCTAAGCAGAGTTGAACTAGATATGGCCCCTGTGTGTAGGAAGCACAGTTCTTTTGTTCTGAGCAAGCTCACTGTTCGGACCACATAGGAAATACAGTAGAGTAGAAGAGTGCTCTTTTCTCAAAAGCAGAGTGTGTTTCTTGTAAGGCGAGCTAGTGTTTGTTTCCCAGTCAGAAATGGAGTTGAATCCCATGCAGATTCTGGTCCTATGAGCCAGAGGTGTTTTCTGATAAGAAGAGTCACTATTGCTCTCCCATTGTCATAAAGAGGACAAATAGCACTGGCGTCTGTTCCCTGCACATACAGTGTATTGGACTGAAGCGGAGCTACTGTTCTTGTCAGTTTCCTAAGCAGAGTTGAACTAGATATGGCCCGTGTGTGGAGGAAGCACAGTTCTGTTGTTCTGAGCAAGCTTACTGTTCGGACCCCATCGGATACACAGCAGAGTAGAAGAGTGCTCTTTTCTCAAAAGCAGAGTGTGTATCTTGTAAGGCGAGCTAGCGTTTGTTTCCCAGTCCTAAATGGAGTTGAATCACATGCAGTTTCTTGTCCTACGAGCAAGAGTTGTTTTCTGGTAAGAAGAGTCACTATTGTGCTCCCATTGTCATACACAGGGCAAATAGCACTGGCGTCTGTTCCCAGCATGTACAGTGTATTGGACTGAAGAGGATCTACTGTTCTTGTCAGTTTCCTAAGCAGAATTGAACTAGATATGGCCATATTTGTAGGAATCACAGTTCTTTTGTTCTGAGCAAACTCACTGTTCTGGCCCTATAGGAAAAACAGTAGAGTAGAAGAGTGCTCTTTTCTCAAAAGCAGAGTGTGTTTCTTGTAAGGCGAGCTAGCGTTTGTTTCACAGTCCTAAATGGAGTTGAATCACATGCAGTTTTTGGTCCTATGAGCAAGAGTTGTTTTCTGGTAAGGAATGTCATTATTGCGCTCGCATTTCCATACACAGTGCAAATAGCACTCGCGTCTGTTCCCAGCAAGTACAGTGTATTGGACTGAAGCGGAGCTACTGTTCTTGTCAGTTTCCTAAGCAGAGTTGAACTAGATATTGCCCCTGTGTGTAGGAAGCACAGTTCTTTTGTTCTGAGCAAGCTCACTGTTCAGACCCCATAGGAAACACAGTAGAGTAGAAGAGTGCTCTTTTCTCAAAAGCAGAGTGTGTTTCTTGTAAAGCGAGCTAGCATTTGTTTCCCAGTCCTTAATGGAGTTGAATCACATGCAGTTTCTTGTCCTAAGAGCAAGAGTTGTTTTCTGGTAAGAAGAGTCACTATTGTGCTCCCATTGTCATTCACAGGGCAAATAACACTGGCGTCTGTTCCCAGCATGTACACTGTATTGGACTGAAGAAGATCTACTGTTCTTTTCAGTTTCCTAAGCATAATTGAACTAGATATGGCCGTATTTGTATGAAGCACAGTTCTTTTGTTCTGACCAAGCTCACTGTTCTGGCCCTATAGGAAACACAGTAGAGTAGAAGAGTGCTCTTTTCTCAAAAGCAGAGTGTGTTTCTTGTAAGGCGAGCTAGCGTTTGTTTCCCAGTCCTAAATGGAGTTGAATCTCATGCAGTTTCTTGTCCTACAAGCAAGAGTTGTTTTCTGGTAAGAAGAGTCACTATTGTGCTCCCATTGTCATACACAGGGCAAATAGCACTGGCGTCTGTTCCCAGCATGTACAGTGTATTGGACTGAAGAGGAACTACTGTTCTTGTCAGTTTCCTAAACAGAATTGAACTAGATATGGCCGTATTTGTAGGAATCACAGTTCTTTTGTTCTGAGCAAACTCACTGTTCTGGCCCTATAGGAAAAACAGTAGAGTAGAAGAGTGCTCTTTTCTCAAAAGCAGAGTGTGTTTCTTGTAAGGCGAGCTAGCGTTTGTTTCCCAGTCCTAAATGGAGTTGAATCACATGCAGTTTTTGGTCCTATGAGCAAGAGTTGTTTTCTGGTAAGGAAAGTCACTCTTGCGCTCCCATTGCCATACACAGTGCAAATAGCACTCGCGTCTGTTCCCAGCAATTACAGTGTATTGGACTGAAGCGGAGCTACTGTTCTTGTCAGTTATCTAAGCAGAGTTGAACTAGATATGGCCCCTGTGTGTAGGAAGCACTGTTCTTTTGTTCTGAGCAAGCTCACTTTTCAGACCCCATAGGAAACACAGTAGAGTAGAAGAGTGCTCTTTTCTCAAAAGCAGAGTATGTTTCTTGTAAGGCGAGCTAACATTTGTTTCCCAGTCCTAAATGGAGTTGAATCACATGCAGGTTTTGGTCCTATGAGCAAGAGTTGTTTTCTGGTAAGGAAAGTCACTCTTGTGCTCCCATTGCCATACACAGTGCAAACCCCACTCGCGTTTGTTCCCAGCAAGTACAGTGTATTGGACTGAAGCGGAGCTACTGTTCTTGTCAGTTTCCTAAGCAGAGTTGAACTAGATATGGCCACTGTGTGTAGGAAGCACAGTTCTTTTGTTCTGAGCAAGCTCACTGTTCGGA
Organism: Peromyscus eremicus; assembly: GCF_949786415.1. NCBI lineage: Eukaryota > Metazoa > Chordata > Mammalia > Rodentia > Cricetidae > Peromyscus > Peromyscus eremicus. The sequence goes on along the minus strand of NW_026735180.1, from coordinate 52,184 downwards.
CCACATAGGAAATACAGTAGAGTAGAAGAGTGCTCTTTTCTCAAAAGCAGAGTGTGTTTCTTGTAAGGCGAGCTAGTGTTTGTTTCCCAGTCAGAAATGGAGTTGAATCCCTTGCAGTTTCTGGTCCTATGAGCAAGAGTTGTTTTCTGGTAAGAAGAGTCACTATTGTGCTCCCATTGCTGTACACAGTGCAAATAGCACTCGCGTCTGTTGCCAGCAAATACAGTGTATTGGACTGAAGAGGAGCTACTGTTCTTGTCAGTTTCCTAAGCAGAGTTGAACTAGATATGGCCCGTGTGTATAGGAAGCACAGTTCTTTTGTTCTGAGCAAGCTCACTGTTCTGGCACTATAGGAAACACAGTAGAGTAGAAGAGTGCTCTTTTCTCAAAAGCAGAGTGTGTTTCTTGTAAGGCGAGCTAGCGTTTGTTTACCAGTCCATATGGAGTTGAATCCCATGCAGTTTCTGGTCCTACGACCAAGAGTTGTTTTCTGGTAAGAAGAGTCACTATTGCGCTCCCATTGTCATACACAGGGCAAATAGCACTGGCGTTTGTTCCCAGCATGTACAGTGTATTGGACTGAAGAGGATCTACTGTTCTTGTCAGGTTCCTAAGCAGAGTTGAACTAGATATGACCCGTGTGTGTAGGAAGCACATTTCTTTTGTTCTGAGTAAGCTCTCTGTTTTGGCCCTACAGGAAACACAGTAGAGTAAAAGAGTGCTCTTTTCTCAAAAGCAGAGTGTGTTTCTTGTAAGGAGAGCTAGTGTTTGGTTCCCAGTCCTAAATGGAGTTGAATCACATGCAGTTTCTGGTCCTATTAGCAAGAGATGTTTTCTGGTAAGAAGACTCACTACTGTGCTCCCATTGCTGTACACAGTTTAAATAGCACTCGCGTCTGTTCCCAGCAAATACAGTGTATTGGACTGAAGCGGAGCTACTGTTCTTGTCAGTTTCCTAAGCAGAGTTGACCTAGATATGGCCCCTGTGTGTAGGAAGCACAGTTCTTTTGTTCTGAGCAAGCTCACTGTTCGGACCCCATAGGAAACACAGTAGAGTAGAAGAGTGCTCTTTTCTCAAAAGCAGAGTGTGTTTCTTGTAAGGCGAGCTAGCATTTGTTTCCCAGTCCTAAATGGAGTTGAATCACATCCAGTTTTTGGTCCTCCGAGCATGAGTTGTTTTCTGGTAAGGAAAGTCACTATTGCACTCCCATTGCCATACACAGGGCAAATAGCACTCGCGTCTGTTCCCAGCAAGTACAGTGTATTGGACTGAAGAGGAGCTACTGTTCTTGTCAGGTTCCTAAGCAGAGTTGAACTAGATATGGCCAGTGTGTGTAGGAAGCACAGTTCTTTTGTTCTGAGCAAGCTCAATGTTCGGACCCCATATGAACCACAGTAGAATAGAAGACTGCTCTTTTCTCAAAAGCAGAGTGTGTTTCTTGTAAGGCGAGCTAGCGTTTGTTTCCCAGTCCTAAATGGAGTTGAATCACATGCAGTTTTTGGTCCTATGAGCAAGAGTTGTTTTCTGGTAAGGAAAGTCACTATTGTGCTCCCTTTGCCATACACAGTGCAAATAGCACTCGCGTCTGACCCAGCAAGTACAGTGTATTGGACTGAAGAGGAGCTACTGTTCTTGTCAGTTTCCTAAGCAGAGTTGAACTAGATATGGCCCATGTGTGTAGGAAGCACAGTTCTTTTGTTCTGGGCAAGCTCACTGTTCGGTCCCCATAAGAAAAACAGTAGAATAGAAGAGTGGTCTTTTCTCAAAAGCAGAGTGTGTTTCTTGTAAGGCAAGCTAGCGTTTGTTTCCCAGTCATAAATGGAGTTGAATCACATGCAGTTTCTGGTCCTACGAGCAAGAGTTGTTTTCTGGTAAGAAGAGTCACTATTGCTCTACCATTGTCATACACAGGGCAAATAGCACTGGTGTCTGTTCCCAGCATGTACAGTGTATTGGACTGAAGAGGATCTACTGTTCTTGTCAGTTTCCTAAGCAGAATTGAACTAGATATGGCCGTATTTGTTGGAAGCACAGTTCTTTTGTTCTGAGCAAACTCACTGTTCTGGCCCTATAGGAAACACAGTAGAGTAGAAGAGTGCTCTTTTCTCAAAAGCAGAGTGTGTTTCTTGAAAGGCGAGCTAGCGTTTGTTTCCCAGTTCTAAATGGAGTTGAATCACATGCAGTTTTTGGTCCTATGAGCAAGATTTGTTTTCTGGTAAGGAAAGTCACTATTGTGCTCCCATTTCCATACACAGTGCAAATAGCACTCGCATCTGTTCCCAGCAAGTACAGTGTATTGGACTGAAGCAGAGCTACTGTTCTTGTCAGTTTCCTAAGCAGAGTTGAACTAGATATGGCCCCTGTGTGTAGGAAGCACAGTTCTTTTATTCTGAGCAAGCTCACTGTTCGGACCACATAGGAAACACAGAAGAGTAGAAGAGTGCTCTTTTCTGAAAAGCAGAGTGTGTTTCTTGTAAGGCGAGCTAGTGTTTGTTTCCCAGTCAGAAATGGAGTTGAATCCCATGCAGTTTCTGGTCCTATGAGCAAGAGGTGTTTTCTTATAAGAAGAGTCACTATTGTGCTCCTATTGCCATACACAGTACAAATAGGACTCGCGTCTGTTCCCTGCTAGTACAGTGTATTGGACTGAAGAGGAGCTACCGTTCTTGTCAGTTTCCTAAGCAGAGTTGAACTAGATATGGCCCGTGTGTGTAGGACGCACAGTTCTTTTGTTCTGAGCAAACCCACTGTTCTGGCCCTATAAGAAACACAGTAGAGTAGAAGAGTGCTCTTTTCTCAAAAGCAGAGTGTGTTTCTTGTAAGGCGAGCTAGCATTTGTTTCCCAGTTTTAAATGGAGTTGAATCACATGCAGTTTTTGGTCCTATGAGCAAGATTTGTTTTCTGGTAAGGAAAGTCACTATTGAGCTCCCTTTTCCATACACAGTGCAAATAGCACTCGCGTATGTTCCCAGCAAGTACAGTGTATTGGACTGAGGCGGAGATACTGTTCTTGTCAGTTTACTAAGCAGAGTTGAACTAGATATGGCCCCTGTGTGTAGGAAGCACAGTTCTTTTGTTCTGAGCAAGCTCACTGTTCGGACCACATAGGAAACACAGAAGAGTAAAAGAGTGCTCTTTTCTCAAAAGCAGAGTGTGTTTCTTGTAAGGCCAGCTAGTGTTTGTTTCCCAGTCAGAAATGGAGTTGAATCCCATGCAGTTTCTGGTCCTATGAGCAAGAGGTGTTTTCTGATAAGAAGAGTCACTATTGCGCTCCTATTGCCATACACAGTACAAATAGGACTCGCGCATGTTCCCAGCTAGTAGAGAGTATTGGACTGAAGAGGAGCTACCGTTCTTGTCAGTTTCCTAAGTAGAGTTGAACTAGATATGGCCCGTGTGTGTAGGAAGCACAGTTCTTTTGTTCTGAGCAAGCTCACTGTTCGGACCCCATAGGAAACACAGTAGAGTAGAAGAGTGCTCTTTTCTCAAAAGCAGAGTGTGTTTCTTGTAAGGTGAGCTAGCGTTTGTTTCCCAGTACTAAATGGAGTTGAATCACATGCAGTTTCTGGTCCTACAAGCAAGAGTTGTTTTCTGGTAAAGAAAGTCACTATTGTGCTCCCATTGCCATACACAGTGCAAATAGCACTCAGGTCTGTTCCCAGCAATTACAGTGTATTGGACTGAAGCAGAGCTACTGTTCTTGTCAGTTTCCTAAGCAGAGTTGAGCTAGATATGGCCCCTGTGTGTAGGAAGCACAGTTCTTTTGTTCTGAGCAAGCTCACTGTTCGGATCCCATAGGAAACACAGTAGAGTAGAAGAGTGCTCTTTTCTCAAAAGCAGAGTGTGTTTCTTGTAAAGCGAGCTAGCATTTGTTTCCCAGTCCTAAATGGAGTTGAATCACATGCAGTTTCTTCTCCTAAGAGCAAGAGTTGTTTTCTGCTAAGAAGAGTCACTATTGTGCTCCCATTGTCATTCACAGGGCAAATAACACTGGCGTCTGTTCCCAGCATGTACACTGTATTGGACTAAAGAGGATCTACTGTTCTTTTCAGTTTCCTAATCATAATTGAACTAGATATGGCCGTATTTGTATGAAGCACAGTTCTTTTGTTCTGACCAAGCTCACTGTTCTGGCCCTATAGGAAACACAGTAGAGTAGAAGAGTGCTCTTTTCTCAAAAGCAGAGTGTGTTTCTTGTAAGGCGAGCTAGCGTTTGTTTCCCAGTCCTAAATGGAGTTGAATCACATGCAGGTTTTGGTCCTATGAGCAAGAGTTGTTTTCTGGTAAGGAAAGTCACTCATGCGCTCCCATTGCCATACACAGTGCAAATAGCACTCGCGTCTGTTCCCAGCAAGTACAGTGTATTGGACTGAAGCCGAGCTACTGTTCTTGTCAGTTTCCTAAGCAGAGTTGAACTAGATATGGCCCCTGTGTGTAGGAAGCACAGTTATTTTGTTCTGAGCAAGCTCACTGTTCGGACCACATAGGAAATACAGTAGAGTAGAAGAGTGCTCTTTTCTCAAAAGCAGAGTGTGTTTCTTGTAAGGCGAGCTAGTGTTTGTTTCCCAGTCAGAAATGGAGTTGAATCCCATGCAGTTTCTGGTCCTACGAGCAAGAGGTGTTTTCTGATAAGAAGAGTCACTATTGAGCTCCCATTGTCATACAGAGGACAAATAGCACTGGCGTCTGTTCCCTGCATGTACACTGTATTGGACTGAAGTGGAGCTACTGTTCATGTCAGTTTCCTAAGCAGAGTTGAACTAGATATGGCCCGTGTGTGGAGGAAGCACAGTTCTGTTGTTCTGAGCAAGCTCACTGTTTGGACCCCCTAGGATACACAGTAGAGTAGAAGAGTGCTCTTTTCTCAAAAGCAGAGTGTGTTTCTTGTAAGGCGAGCTAGCGTTTGTTTCCCAGTCCTAAATGGAGTTGAATCACATGCAGTTTTTGGTCCTATGAGCAAGAGATGTTTTCTGGTAAGGAAAGTCACTCTTGCGCTCCCATTGCCATACACAGTGCAAATAGCACTCGCGTCTGTTCCCAGCAAGTACAGTGTATTGGACTGAAGCGGAGCTACTGTTCTTGTCAGTTTGCTAAGCAGAGTTGAACTAGATATGGCCCCTGTGTGTAGGAAGCACTGTTCTTTTGTTCTGAGCAAGCTCACTGTTCGGACCCCCTAGGAAACACAGTAGAGTAGAAGAGTGCTCTTTTCTCAAAAGCAGAGTGTGTTTCTTCTAAGGCGAGCTAGCGTTTGTTTCCCAGTCCTAAATGGAGTTGAATCACATGCAGTTTTTGGTCCTATGAGCAAGAGTTGTTTTTTGGTAAGGAAAGTCACTCTTGCGCTTCCATTGAAATACACAGTGCAAATAGCACTGGCGTCTGTTCCCAGCATGTACAGTGTATTGGACTGAAGCGGAGCTACTGTTCTTGTCAGTTTACTAAGCAGAGTTGAACTAGATATGGTCCCTGTGTGTAGGAAGCACAGTTCTTTTGTTCTGAGCAAGCTCACTGTTCGTACCACTTAGGAAATACAGTAGAGTAGAAGAGTGCTCTTTTCTCAAAAGCAGAGTCTGTTTCTTGTAAGGCGAGCTAGCGTTTGTTTCCCAGTCAGAAATGGAGTTGAATCCCATGCAGTTTCTGGTCCTACGAGCAAGAGGTGTTTTCTGATAAGAAGAGTCACTATTGCGCTCCCATTGTCATACAGAGGACAAATAGCACTGGTGTCTGTTCCCTGCATGTACAGTGTATTGGACTGAAGTGGAGCTACTGTTCTTGTCAGTTTCCTAAGCAGAGTTGAACTAGATATGGCCCCTCTGTGGAGGAAGCACAGTTCTGTTGTTCTGAGCAAGCTCACTGTTCGGTCCCCATAGGATACACAGTAGAGTAGAAGAGTGCTCTTTTCTCAAAAGCAGAGTGTGTTTCTTGTAAGGCGAGCTAGCTTTTGTTTCCCAGTCCTAAATGTAGTTGAATCACATGCAGTTTCTTGTCCTACGAGCAAGAGTTGTTTTCTGGTAAGAAGAGTCACTATTGTGCTCCCATTGTCAAACACAGGGCAAATAGCACTGGCGTCTGTTCCCAGCATGTACAGTGTATTGGACTGAAGAGGATCTACTGTTCTTGTCAGTTTCTTAAGCAGAATTGAACCAGATATGGCGTATTTGTATGAAGCACAGTTCTTTTGTTCTGAGCAAACTCACTGTTCTGGCCCTATGGGAAAAACAGTAGAGTAGAAGAGTGCTCTTTTCTCAAAAGCAGAGTGTGTTTCTTGTAAGGCGAGCTAGCGTTTGTTTCCCAGTCCTAAATGGAGTTGAATCACATGCAGTTTTTGGTCCTACGAGCAAGAGTTGTTTTCTGTTAAGGAAAGTCATTATTGTGCTTGCATTGACATACACAGTGCAAATAGCACTGGAGGTCTGTTCCCAGCAAGTACAGTGTATTGGACTGAAGCGGAGCTACTGTTCTTGTCAGTTTCCTAAGCAGAGTTGAACTAGATATTGCCCCTGTGTGTAGGAAGCACAGTTCTAATGTTCTGAGCAAGGTCACTGTTCGGACCCCATAGGAAACACAGTAGAGTAGAAGAGTGCTCTTTTCTCAAAAGCAGAGTGTGTTTCTGGTAAAGCGAGCTAGCATTTGTTTCCCAGTCCTAAATGGAGTTGAATCACATGCAGTTTCTTGTACTACGAGCAAGAGTTGTTTTCTGGTAAGAAGAGTCACTATTGTGCTCCCATTGTCATTCACAGGGCAAATAACACTGGCGTCTGTTCCCAGCATGTACACTGTATTGGACTGAAGAGGATCTACTGTTCTTTTCAGTTTCCTAAGCGTAATTGAACTAGATATGGCCGTATTTGTATGAAGCACAGTTCTTTTGTTCTGAGCAAGCTCACTGTTCTGACCCTATAAGAAACACAGGAGAGTAGAAGAGTGCTCTTTTCTCAAAAGCAGAGTGTGTTTCTTGTAAGGCGAGCTAGCGTTTGTTTCCCAGTCCTAAATGGAGTTGAATCACATGCAGTTTTTGGTCCTATGAGCAAGAGTTGTTTTCTGGTAAAGAAAGTCACTCTTGCACTCCCATTGCCATACACAGTGCAAATAGCACTCGCGTCTGTTCCCAGCAAGTACAGTGTATTGGACTGAAGTGGAGCTACTGTTCTTGTCAGCTTGCTAAGCAGAGTTGAACTAGATATGGCCCCTGTGTGTAGGAAGCACTGTTCTTTTGTTCTGAGCAAGCTCACTTTTCGGACCCCCTAGGAAACTTAGTAGAGTAGAAGAGTGCTCTTTTCTCAAAAGCAGAGTGTGTTTCTCGTAAGGCAAGCTAGCGTTTGTTTCCCAGTACTAAATGGAGTTGAATCACATCCTGTTTTTGGTCCTACGAGCAAGAGTTGTTTTCTGATAAGAAGAGTCACTATTGCGCTCCTATTGCCATACACAGTACAAATAGCACTCGTGTCTGTTCCCAGCATGTACAGTGTATTGGACTGAAGAGGAGCTACTGTTCTTGTCAGTTTCCTAAGCAGAGTTGAACTAGATATGGCCCGTGTGTGGAGGAAGCACAGTTCTTTTGTTCTTAGCAAGCTCACTGTTGGGACACCATAGGTTACACAGTAGAGTAGAAGAGTGCTCTTTTCTCAAAAGCAGAGTGTGTTTCTTGTAAGGCGAGCTAGCGTTTGTTTCCCAGTCCTAAATGGAGTTGAATCACATGCAGTTTCTTGTCCTACGAGCAAGAGTTGTTTTCTGGTAAGAAGAGTCACTATTGTTCTCCAATTGTCATACACAGGGCAAACAGCACTGGCGTCTGTTCCCAGCATGTACAGTGTATTGGAATGAAGAGGACCTACTGTTCTTGTCAGTTTCCTAAGCAGAATTGAACTAGATATGGCCTTATTTGTATGAAGGACAGTTCTTTTGTTCTGAGCAAGCTCACTTTTCGGACCCCATAGGAAACACAGTAGAGTAAAGAGTGCTCTTTTCTCAAAAGCAGAGTGTGTTTCTTGTAAGGCGAGCTAGCGTTTGTTTCCCAGTCCAAAATGGAGTTGAATCACATCCTGTTTTTGGTCCTACGAGGAAGAGTTGTTTTCTGGTAAGGAAAGTCACTATTGCGCTCCCATTGTCAGACACAGGGCAAATAGCACTGCCGTCTGTTCCCAGCATGTACAGTGTATTGGACTGAAGCCGAGCTACTGTTCTTGTCAGTTTCCTAAGCAGAATTGAACTAGATATGGCTTTATTTGTAGGAAGCACAGTTCTTTTGTTCTGAGCAAGCTCACTGTTCGGATCCCATAGGAAACACAGTAGAGTAGAAGAGTGCTCTTTTCTCAAAAGCAGAGTGTGTTTCTTGTAAGGCGAGCTAGCGTTTGTTTCCCAGTCCTAAATGGAGTTGAATCACATGCAGTTTCTTGTCCTACAAGCAAGAGTTGTTTTCTGGTAAGAAGAGTCACTATTGTGCTCCCATTGTCATACACAGGGCAAATCACACTGGCGTCTGTTCCCAGCATGTACAGTGTATTGGACTGAAGAGGAACTACTGTTCTTGTCAGTTTCCTAAGCAGAATTGAACTAGATATGGCCGTATTTGTAGGAATCACAGTTCTTTTGTTCTGAGCAAACTCACTGTTCTGGCCCTATAGGAAAAACAGTAGAGTAGAAGAGTGCTCTTTTCTCAAAAGCAGAGTGTGTTTCTTGTAAGGCGAGCTAGCGTTTGTTTCCCAGTCCTAAATGGAGTTGAATCACATGCAGTTTTTGGTCCTATGAGCAAGAGTTGTTTTCTGGTAAGGAAAGTCACTCTTGCGCACCCATTGCCATACACAGTGCAAATAGCACTGGCGTCTGTTCCCAGCAATTACAGTGTATTGGACTGAAGCGGAGCTACTGTTCTTGTCAGTTTTCTAAGCAGAGTTGAACTAGATATGGCCCCTGTGTGTAGGAAGCACTGTTCTTTTGTTCTGAGCAAGCTCACTGTTCAGACCCCATAGGAAACACAGTAGAGAAGAAGTGTGCTCTTTTCTCAAAAGCAGAGTGTGTTTCTTGTAAGGCGAGCTAGCGTTTGTTTCCCAGTCCTAAATGGAGTTGAATCACATGCAGTTTTTGGTCCTATGAGCAAGAGTTGTTTTCTGGTAAGGAAAGTTACTCTTGCGCTCCCATTGCCAAACACAGTGCAAATAGCACTCGCGTCTGTTCCCAGCAAGTACAGTGTATTGGACTGAAGCGGAGCTACTGTTCTTGTCAGTTTCCTAAGCAGAGTTGAACTAGATATGGCCCCTGTGTGTAGGAAGCACAGTTCTTTTGTTCTGAGCAAGCTCACTGTTCGGACCACATAGGAAATACAGTAGAGTAGAAGAGTGCTCTTTTCTCAAAAGCAGAGTGTGTTTCTTGTAAGGCGAGCTAGTGTTTGTTTCCCAGTCAGAAATGGAGTTGAATCCCATGCAGTTTCTGGTCCTATGAGCCAGAGGTGTTTTCTGATAAGAAGAGTCACTATTGCTCTCCCATTGTCATAAAGAGGACAAATAGCACTGGCGTCTGTTCCCTGCACATACAGTGTATTGGACTGAAGCGGAGCTACTGTTCTTGTCAGTTTCCTAAGCAGAGTTGAACTAGATATGGCCCGTGTGTGGAGGAAGCACAGTTCTGTTGTTCTGAGCAAGCTCACTGTTCGGACCCGATCGGATACACAGCAGAGTAGAAGAGTGCTCTTTTCTCAAAAGCAGAGTGTGTATCTTGTAAGGCGAGCTAGCGTTTGTTTCCTAGTCCTAAATGGAGTTGAATCACATGCAGTTTCTTGTCCTACGAGCAAGAGTTGTTTTCTGGTAAGAAGAGTCACTATTGTGCTCCCATTGTCATACACAGGGCAAATAACACTGGCGTCTGTTCCCAGCATGTACAGTGTATTGGACTGAAGAGGATCTACTGTTCTTGTCAGTTTCCTAAGCAGAATTGAACTAGATATGGCCATATTTGTAGGAATCACAGTTCTTTTGTTCTGAGCAAGCTCACTGTTCTGGCCCTATAGGAAAAACAGTAGAGTAGAAGAGTGCTCTTTTCTCAAAAGCAGAGTGTGTTTCTTGTAAGGCGAGCTAGCGTTTGTTTCCCAGTCCTAAATGGAGTTGAATCACATGCAGTTTTTGGTCCTATGAGCAAGAGTTGTTTTCTGGTAAGGAAAGTCACTCTTGCGCTCCCATTGCCATACACAGTGCAAATAGCACTCGCGTCTGTTCCCAGGAATTACAGTGTATTGGACTGAAGCGGAGCTACTGTTCTTGTCAGTTATCTAAGCAGAGTTGAACTAGATATGGCCCCTGTGTGTAGGAAGCACTGTTCTTTTGTTCTGAGCAAGCTCACCTTTCAGACCCCATAGGAAACACAGTAGAGTAGAAGTGTGCTCTTTTCTCAAAAGCAGAGTATGTTTCTTGTAAGGCGAGCTAACATTTGTTTCCCAGTCCTAAATGGAGTTGAATCACATGCAGGTTTTGGTCCTATGAGCAAGAGTTGTTTTCTGGTAAGGAAAGTCACTCTTGTGCTCCCATTGCCATACACAGTGCAAACCGCACTCGCGTTTGTTCCCAGCAAGTACAGTGTATTGGACTGAAGCGGAGCTACTGTTCTTGTCAGTTTCCTAAGCAGAGTTGAACTAGATATGGCCACTGTGTGTAGGAAGCACAGTTCTTTTGTTCTGAGCAAGCTCACTGTTCGGACCACATAGGAAATACAGTAGAGTAGAAGAGTGCTCTTTTCTCAAAAGCAGAGTGTGTTTCTTGTAAGGCGAGCTAGTGTTTGTTTCCCAGTCAGAAATGGAGTTGAATCCCTTGCAGTTTCTGGTCCTATGAGCAAGAGTTGTTTTCTGGTAAGAAGAGTCACTATTGTGCTCCCATTGCTGTACACAGTGCAAATAGCACTCGCGTCTGTTGCCAGCAAATACAGTGTATTGGACTGAAGAGGAGCTACTGTTCTTGTCAGTTTCCTAAGCAGAGTTGAACTAGATATGGCCCGTGTGTATAGGAAGCACAGTTCTTTTGTTCTGAGCAAGCTCACTGTTCTGGCACTATAGGAAACACAGTAGAGTAGAAGAGTGCTCTTTTCTCAAAAGCAGAGTGTGTTTCTTGTAAGGCGAGCTTGCGTTTGTTTACCAGTCCATATGGAGTTGAATCCCATGCAGTTTCTGGTCCTACGACCAAGAGTTGTTTTCTGGTAAGAAGAGTCACTATTGCGCTCCCATTGTCATACACAGGGCAAATAGCACTGGCGTTTGTTCCCAGCATGTACAGTGTATTGGACTGAAGAGGATCTACTGTTCTTGTCAGGTTCCTAAGCAGAGTTGAACTAGATATGACCCGTGTGTGTAGGAAGCACATTTCTTTTGTTCTGAGCAAGCTCTCTGTTTTGGCCCTACAGGAAACACAGTAGAGTAAAAGAGTGCTCTTTTCTCAAAAGCAGAGTGTGTTTCTTGTAAGGAGAGCTAGTGTTTGGTTCCCAGTCCTAAATGGAGTTGAATCACATGCAGTTTCTGGTCCTACTAGCAAGAGATGTTTTCTGGTAAGAAGACTCACTACTGTGCTCCCATTGCTGTACACAGTTTAAATAGCACTCGCGTCTGTTCCCAGCAAATACAGTGTATTGGACTGAAGAGAGGCTACTGTTCTTTTCAGTTTCCTAACCAGAATTGAACTAGATATGGCCCGTGTGTGTAGGAAGCACAGTTCTTTTGTTCTGAGCAAGCTCACTGTTCTGGCCCTATAGGAAACACAGTAGAGTAGAAGAGTGCTCTTTTCTCAAAAGCAGAGAGTGTTTCTTGTAAGGCTAGCTAGCGTTTGTTTCCCAGTACTAAATGGAGGTGAATCAAATGCAGTATTTGTTCCTACGAGCAAGAGTTGTTTTCTGGTAAGAAGAGTCACTGTTGCGCTCCCATTGCCATACACAGTACAAATAGCACTCGCGTCTGTTCCCAACAAGTACAGTGTATTGGACTAAAGAGGAGCTACTGTTCCTGTCAGTTTCCTAAGGAGAGTTGAACTAGATATGGCCCGTGTGTGTAGGAAGCACAGTTCTTTTGTTCTGAGCAAGCTCACTGTTCGAACCCCAGAGGAAACACAGAAGAGCAGAATAGTGCTCTATTCTCAAAAGCAGAGTGTGTTTCTTGTAAGGCGAGCTAGCGTTTGTTTCCCAGTACTAAATGGAGTTGAATCACATGCAGTTTCTGGTCCTAAGAGCAAGGTTGTTTTCTGGTAAGGAAAGTCACTATTGCGCTCCCATTGCCATACACAGTGCAAATAGCACTCGCGTCTGTTCCCAGCAAATACAGTGTATTGGACTGAAGCGGAGCTACTGTTCTTGTCAGTTTCCTAAGCAGAGTTGACCTAGATATGGCCCCTGTGTGTAGGAAGCACAGTTCTTTTGTTCTGAGCAAGCTCACTATTCGGACCCCATAGGAAACACAGTAGAGTAGAAGAGTGCTCTTTTCTCAAAAGCAGAGTGTGTTTCTTGTAAGGCGAGCTAGCATTTGTTTCCCAGTCCTAAATGGAGTTGAATCACATCCAGTTTTTGGTCCTATGAGCAAGAGTTGTTTTCTGGTAAGGAAAGTCACTATTGCACTCCCATTGCCATACACAGTGCAAATAGCACTCGCGTCTGTTCCCAGCAAGTACAGTGTATTGGACTGAAGAGGAGCTACTGTTCTTGTCAGTTTCCTAAGCAGAGTTGAACTAGATATGGCCAGTGTGTGTAGGAAGCACAGTTCTTTTGTTCTGAGCAAGCTCAATGTTCGGACCCCATATGAACCACAGTAGAACAGAAGACTGCTCTTTTCTCAAAAGCAGAGTGTGTTTCTTGTAAGGCGAGCTAGCGTTTGTTTCCCAGTCCTAAATGGAGTTGAATCACATGCAGTTTTTGGTCCTATGAGCAAGAGTTGTTTTCTGGTAAGGAAAGTCACTATTGTGCTCCCTTTGCCATACACAGTGCAAATAGCACTCGCTTCTGACCCAGCAAGTACAGTGTATTGGACTGAAGAGGAGCTACTGTTCTTGTCAGTTTCCTAAGCAGAGTTGAACTAGATATGGCCCATGTGTGTAGGAAGCACAGTTCTTTTGTTCTGGGCAAGCTCACTGTTCGGACCCCATAGGAAAAACAGTAGAGTAGAAGAGTGGTCTTTTCTCAAAAGCAGAGTGTGTTTCTTGTAAGGCAAGCTAGCGTTTGTTTCCCAGTCATAAATGGAGTTGAATCACATGCAGTTTCTGGTCCTACGAGCAAGAGTTGTTTTCTGGTAAGAAGAGTCACTATTGCGCTACCATTGTCATACACAGGGCAAATAGCACTGGTGTCTGTTCCCAGCATGTACAGTGTATTGGACTGAAGAGGATCTACTGTTCTTGTCAGTTTCCTAAGCAGAATTGAACTAGATATGGCCGTATTTGTTGGAAGCACAGTTCTTCTGTTCTGAGCAAACTCACTGTTCTGGCCCTATAGGAAACACAGTAGAGTAGAAGAGTGCTCTTTTCTCAAAAGCAGAGTGTGTTTCTTGAAAGGCGAGCTAGCGTTTGTTTCCCAGTTCTAAATGGAGTTGAATCACATGCAGTTTTTGGTCCTATGAGCAAGATTTGTTTTCTGGTAAGGAAAGTCACTATTGTGCTCCCATTTCCATACACAGTGCAAATAGCACTCGCATCTGTTCCCAGCAAGTACAGTGTATTGGACTATAGCAAAGCTACTGTTCTTGTCAGTTTCCTAAGCAGAGTTGAACTAGATATGGCCCCTGTGTGTAGGAAGCACAGTTCTTTTATTCTGAGCAAGCTCACTGTTCGGACCACATAGGAAACACAGAAGAGTAGAAGAGTGCTCTTTTCTGAAAAGCAGAGTGTGTTTCTTGTAAGGCGAGCTAGTGTTTGTTTCCCAGTCAGAAATGGAGTTGAATCCCATGCAGTTTCTGGTCCTATGAGCAAGAGGTGTTTTCTTATAAGAAGAGTCACTATTGCGCTCCTATTGCCATACACAGTACAAATAGGACTCGCGTCTGTTCCCTGCTAGTACAGTGTATTGGAATGAAGAGGAGCTACCGTTCTTGTCAGTTTCCTAAGCAGAGTTGAACTAGATATGGCCCGTGTGTGTAGGACGCACAGTTCTTTTGTTCTGAGCAAACCCACTGTTCTGGCCCTATAAGAAACACAGTAGAGTAGAAGAGTGCTCTTTTCTCAAAAGCAGAGTGTGTTTCTTGTAAGGCGAGCTAGCATTTGTTTCCCAGTTTTAAATGGAGTTGAATCACATGCAGTTTTTGGTCCTATGAGCAAGATTTGTTTTCTGGTAAGGAAAGTCACTATTGAGCTCCCTTTTCCATACACAGTGCAAATAGCACTCGCGTATGTTCCCAGCAAGTACAGTGTATTGGACTGAGGCGGAGATACTGTTCTTGTCAGTTTACTAAGCAGAGTTGAACTAGATATGGCCCCTTTGTGTAGGAAGCACAGTTCTTTTGTTCTGAGCAAGCTCACTGTTCGGACCACATAGGAAACACAGAAGAGTAAAAGAGTGCTCTTTTCTCAAAAGCAGAGTGTGTTTCTTGTAAGGCCAGCTAGTGTTTGTTTCCCAGTCAGAAATGGAGTTGAATCCCATGCAGTTTCTGGTCCTATGAGCAAGAGGTGTTTTCTGATAAGAAGAGTCACTATTGCGCTCCTATTGCCATACACAGTACAAATAGGACTCGCGCATGTTCCCAGCTAGTAGAGAGTATTGGACTGAAGAGGAGCTACCGTTCTTGTCAGTTTCCTAAGTAGAGTTGAACTAGATATGGCCCGTGTGTGTAGGAAGCACAGTTCTTTTGTTCTGAGCAAGCTCACTGTTTGGACCCCATAGGAAACACAGTAGAGTAGAAGAGTGCTCTTTTCTCAAAAGCAGAGTGTGTTTCTTGTAAGGCGAGCTAGCGTTTGTTTCCCAGTACTAAATGGAGTTGAATCACATGCAGTTTCTGGTCCTACAAGCAAGAGTTGTTTTCTGGTAAAGAAAGTCACTATTGTGCTCCCATTGCCATACACAGTGCAAATAGCACTCAGGTCTGTTCCCAGCAAGTACAGTGTATTGGACTGAAGCAGAGCTACTGTTCTTGTCAGTTTCCTAAGCAGAGTTGAGCTAGATATGGCCCCTGTGTGTAGGAAGCACAGTTCTTTTGTTCTGAGCAAGCTCACTGTTCGGATCCCATAGGAAACACAGTAGAGTAGAAGAGTGCTCTTTTCTCAAAAGCAGAGTGTGTTTCTTGTAAAGCGAGCTAGCATTTGTTTCCCAGTCCTAAATGGAGTTGAATCACATGCAGTTTCTTCTCCTAAGAGCAAGAGTTGTTTTCTGCTAAGAAGAGTCACTATTGTGCTCCCATTGTCATTCACAGGGCAAATAACACTGGCGTCTGTTCCCAGCATGTACACTGTATTGGACTAAAGAGGATCTACTGTTCTTTTCAGTTTCCTAATCATAATTGAACTAGATATGGCCGTATTTGTATGAAGCACAGTTCTTTTGTTCTGACCAAGCTCACTGTTCTGGCCCTATAGGAAACACAGTAGAGTAGAAGAGTGCTCTTTTCTCAAAAGCAGAGTGTGTTTCTTGTAAGGCGAGCTAGCGTTTGTTTCCCAGTCCTAAATGGAGTTGAATCACATGCAGGTTTTGGTCCTATGGGCAAGAGTTGTTTTCTGGTAAGGAAAGTCACTCATGCGCTCCCATTGCCATACACAGTGCAAATAGCACTCGCGTCTGTTCCCAGCAAGTACAGTGTATTGGACTGAAGCCGAGCTACTGTTCTTGTCAGTTTCCTAAGCAGAGTTGAACTAGATATGGCCCCTGTGTGTAGGAAGCACAGTTATTTTGTTCTGAGCAAGCTCACTGTTCGGACCACATAGGAAATACAGTAGAGTAGAAGAGTGCTCTTTTCTCAAAAGCAGAGTGTGTTTCTTGTAAGGCGAGCTAGTGTTTGTTTCCCAGTCAGAAATGGAGTTGAATCCCATGCAGTTTCTGGTCCTACGAGCAAGAGGTGTTTTCTGATAAGAAGAGTCACTATTGCGCTCCCATTGTCATACAGAGGACAAATAGCACTGGCGTCTGTTCCCTGCATGTACACTGTATTGGACTGAAGTGGAGCTACTGTTCTTGTCAGTTTCCTAAGCAGAGTTGAACTAGATATGGCCCGTGTGTGAGGAAGCACAGTTCTGTTGTTCTGAGCAAGCTCACTGTTTGGACCCCCTAGGATACACAGTAGATTAGAAGAGTGCTCTTTTCTCAAAAGCAGAGTGTGTTTCTTGTAAGGCGAGCTAGCGTTTGTTTCCCAGTCCTAAATGGAGTTGAATCACATGCAGTTTTTGGTCCTACGAGCAAGAGTTGTTTTCTGTTAAGGAAAGTCATTATTGCGCTTGCATTGACATACACAGTGCAAATAGCACTGGAGGTCTGTTCCCAGCAAGTACAGTGTATTGGACTGAAGCGGAGCTACTGTTCTTGTCAGTTTCCTAAGCAGAGTTGAACTAGATATTGCCCCTGTGTGTAGGAAGCACAGTTCTAATGTTCTGAGCAAGGTCACTGTTCGGACCCCATAGGAAACACAGTAGAGTAGAAGAGTGCTCTTTTCTCAAAAGCAGAGTGTGTTTCTTGTAAAGCGAGCTAGCATTTGTTTCCCAGTCCTAAATGGAGTTGAATCACATGCAGTTTCTTGTACTACGAGCAAGAGTTGTTTTCTGGTAAGAAGAGTCACTATTGTGCTCCCATTGTCATTCACAGGGCAAATAACACTGGCGTCTGTTCCCAGCATGTACACTGTATTGGACTGAAGAGGATCGACTGCTCTTTTCAGTTTCCTAAGCGTAATTGAACTAGATATGGCCGTATTTGTATGAAGCACAGTTCTTTTGTTCTGAGCAAGCTCACTGTTCTGACCCTATAAGAAACACAGGAGAGTAGAAGAGTGCTCTTTTCTCAAAAGCAGAGTGTGTTTCTTGTAAGGCGAGCTAGCGCTTGTTTCCCAGTCCTAAATGGAGTTGAATCACATGCAGTTTTTGGTCCTATGAGCAAGAGTTGTTTTCTGGTAAAGAAAGTCACTCTTGCACTCCCATTGCCATACACAGTGCAAATAGCACTGGCGTCTGTTCCCAGCAAGTACAGTGTATTGGACTGAAGCGGAGCTACTGTTCTTGTCAGTTTGCTAAGCAGAGTTGAACTAGATATGGCCCCTGTGTGTAGGAAGCACTGTTCTTTTGTTCTGAGCAAGCTCACTTTTCGGACCCCCTAGGAAACTTAGTAGAGTAGAAGAGTGCTCTTTTCTCAAAAGCAGAGTGTGTTTCTCGTAAGGCAAGCTAGCGTTTGTTTCCCAGTACTAAATGGAGTTGAATCACATCCTGTTTTTGGTCCTATGAGCAAGAGTTGTTTTCTGGTAAGGAAAGTCACTATTGCGCTCCCATTGTCAGACACAGTGCAAATAGCACTCGCGACTGTTGCCAGCAAGTACAGTGTATTGGACTGAAGCAGAGCTACTGTTCTTGTCAGTTTGCTAAGCAGAGTTGAACTAGATATGGCCCCTGTGTGTAGGAAGCACAGTTCTTTTGTTCTGAGCAAGCTCACTGTTCGGACCCCATAGGAAACACAGTAGAGTAGAAGAGTGCTCTTTTCTCAAAAGCAGAGTGTGTTTCTTGTAAGGCAAGCTAGCGTTTGTTTCCCAGTACTAAATGGAGTTGAATCACATCCTGTTTTTGGTCCTACGAGCAAGAGTTGTTTTCTGATAAGAAGAGTCACTATTGTGCTCCTATTGCCATACACAGTACAAATAGCACTCGTGTCTGTTCCCAGCATGTACAGTGTATTGGACTGAAGAGGAGCTACTGTTCTTGTCAGTTTCCTAAGCAGAGTTGAACTAGATATGGCCCGTGTGTGGAGGAAGCACAGTTCTTTTGTTCTTAGCAAGCTCACTGTTGGGACACCATAGGTTACACAGTAGAGTAGAAGAGTGCTCTTTTCTCAAAAGCAGAGTGTGTTTCTTGTAAGGCGAGCTAGCGTTTGTTTCCCAGTCCTAAATGGAGTTGAATCACATGCAGTTTCTTGTCCTACGAGCAAGAGTTGTTTTCTGGTAAGAAGAGTCACTATTGTTCTCCAATTGTCATACACAGGGCAAACAGCACTGGCGTCTGTTCCCAGCATGTAGAGTGTATTGGAATGAAGAGGACCTACTGTTCTTGTCAGTTTCCTAAGCAGAATTGAACTAGATATGGCCTTATTTGTATGTAGGACAGTTCTTTTGTTCTGAGCAAGCTCACTTTTCGGACCCCATAGGAAACACAGTAGAGTAAAGAGTGCTCTTTTCTCAAAAGCAGAGTGTGTTTCTTGTAAGGCGAGCTAGCGTTTGTTTCCCAGTCCAAAATGGAGTTGAATCACATCCTGTTTTTGGTCCTACGAGGAAGAGTTGTTTTCTGGTAAGGAAAGTCACTATTGCGCTCCCATTGTCAGACACAGGGCAAATAGCACTGCCGTCTGTTCCCAGCATGTACAGTGTATTGGACTGAAGCCGAGCTACTGTTCTTGTCAGTTTCCTAAGCAGAATTGAACTAGATATGGCTTTATTTGTAGGAAGCACAGTTCTTTTGTTCTGAGCAAACACACTGTTCTGGCCCTATAGGAAACACAGTAGAGTAGATGATTGCTCTTTTCTCAAAAGCAGAGTGTGTTTCTTGTAAGGCGAGCTAGCGTTTGTTTCCCAGTCCTAAATGGAGTTGAATCACATGCAGTTTCTGGTCCTACCAGCAAGAGTTGTTTTCTGGTAAGAAGATTCACTATCACGCTCCCATTGTCATACACAGGGCAAATAGCACTGGCGTCTGTTCCCAGCAAGTACAGTGTATTGGACTGAAGCGGAGCTACTGTTCTTGTCAGTTTCCTAAGCAGAGCTGAACTAGATATGGCCCCTGTGTGTAGGAAGCTCAGTTCTTTTGTTCTGAGCAAGCTCAATGTTCGGACCCCATAGAAAACACATTAGAGTAGAAGAGTGCTCTTTTCTCAAAAGCAGAGTGTGTTTCTTGTAAGGCGAGCTAGTGTTTGGTTCCCAGTCCTAAATGGAGTTGAATCCCATGCAGTTTCTGGTCCTACGAGCAAGAGGTGTTTTCTGGTTAAAAAAAGTCACTATTGCACTCCCATTGCCATATACAGTGTAAATAGCGCTCGCGTCTGTTCCCAGCAAGTACAGTGTATTGGACTGAAGAGGAGCTACTGTTCTTGTCAGTTTCCTAAGCAGAGTTGAACTAGATATGGCCCGTATGTGTAGGAAGCACAGTTCTTTTGTTCTGAGCAAGCTCAGTGTTCGGACCCCATATGAACCACAGTAGAATAGAAGACGGCTCTTTTCTCAAAAGCAGAGTGTGTTCCTTGTACAGCGAGCTAGCGTTTGTTTCCCAGTCCTAAATGGAGTTGAATCACATGCAGTTTGGTCCTACGAGCAAGAGTTGTTTTCTCGTAAGCAAAGTCACTATTGTGCTCCCATTGCCATATACAGTGTAAATAGCACTCACTCTGTTCCCAGAAAGTACAGTGTATTGGACTGAAGAGGAGCTACTGTTCTTGTCAGTTTCCTAAGCAGAGTTCAACTAGATATGGCCCATGTGTGTAGGAAGCACAGTTCTTTTGTTCTGAGCAAGCTCAATGTTCGGACCCCATATGAACCACAGTAGAATAGAAGACTGCTCTTTTCTCAAAAGCAGAGTGTGTTTCTTGTAAGGCGAGCTATCGTTTGTTTCCCAGTCCTAAATGGAGTTGAATCACATGCAGTTTTTGGTCCTACGAACCAGAGTTGTTTTCTGGTAAGGAAAGTCACTATTGCGCTCCCTTTGCCATACACAGTGCAAACAGCACTCGCGTCTGTTCCTAGCAAGTACAGTGTATTGCACTGAAGAGGAGCTAATGTTCTTGTCAGTTTCCTAAGCAGAGTTGAAGTAGATATGGCCCCTGTGTGTAGGAAGCACAGTTCTTTTGTTCTGAGCAAGCTCACTGTTCGGACCCCATAGGAAACACAGTAGAGTAGAAGAGTGCTCTTTTCTCAAAAGCAGAGTGTGTTTCTTGTAAGGCGATCTAGCGTTTGTTTCCCAGTCCTAAATGGAGTTGAATCAAATGCAGTTTCTTGTCCTACGAGCAAGAGTTGTTTTCTGGTAAGAAGAGTCACTATTGTGCTCCCATTGTCATACACAGGGGAAATAGCACTGGCGTCTGTTCCCAGCATGTACAGTGTATTGGACTGAAGAGGATCTACTGTTCTTGTCAGTTTCCTAAGCAGAATTGAACTAGATATGGCCGTATTTGTAGGAAGCACAGTTCTTTTGTTCTGAGCAAACTCACTGTTCTGGCACTATAGGAGACACAGTAGAGTAGAAGAGTGCTCTTTTCTCAAAAGCAGAGTGTGTTTCTTGTAAGGCGAGCTAGCTTTTGTTTCCCAGTCCTAAATGGAGTTGAATCACATGCAGTTTTTGGTCCTATGTGCAAGAGTTGTTTTCTGGTAAGGAAAGTCACTATTGCGCTCCCATTGCCATACACAGTGCAAATAGCACTCGCGTCTGTTCCCAGCAAATACAGTGTATTGGACTGAAGCGGAGCTACTGTTCTTGTCAGTTTCCTAAGCAGAGTTGACCTAGATATGGCCCCTGTGTGTAGGAAGCACAGTTCTTTTGTTCTGAGCAAGCTCACTGTTCGGACCCCATAGGAAACACAGTAGAGTAGAAGAGTGCTCTTTTCTCAAAAGCAGAGTGTGTTTCTTGTAAGGCGAGCTAGCATTTGTTTCCCAGTCCTAAATGGAGTTGAATCACATCCAGTTTTTGGTCCTACGAGCAAGAGTTGTTTTCTGGTAAGGAAAGTCACTATTGCACTCCCATTGCCATACACAGTGCAAATAGCACTCGCGTCTGTTCCCAGCAAGTACAGTGTATTGGACTGAAGAGGAGCTACTGTTCTTGTCAGTTTCCTAAGCAGAGTTGAACTAGATATGGCCAGTGTGTGTAGGAAGCACAGTTCTTTTGTTCTGAGCAAGCTCAATGTTCGGACCCCATATGAACCACAGTAGAACAGAAGACTGCTCTTTTCTCAAAAGCAGAGTGTGTTTCTTGTAAGGCGAGCTAGCGTTTGTTTCCCAGTCCTAAATGGAGTTGAATCACATGCAGTTTTTGGTCCTATGAGCAAGAGTTGTTTTCTGGTAAGGAAAGTCACTATTGTGCTCCCTTTGCCATACACAGTGCAAATAGCACTCGCTTCTGACCCAGCAAGTACAGTGTATTGGACTGAAGAGGAGCTACTGTTCTTGTCAGTTTCCTAAGCAGAGTTGAACTAGATATGGCCCATGTGTGTAGGAAGCACAGTTCTTTTGTTCTGGGCAAGCTCACTGTTCGGACCCCATAGGAAAAACAGTAGAGTAGAAGAGTGGTCTTTTCTCAAAAGCAGAGTGTGTTTCTTGTAAGGCAAGCTAGCGTTTGTTTCCCAGTCATAAATGGAGTTGAATCACATGCAGTTTCTGGTCCTACGAGCAAGAGTTGTTTTCTGGTAAGAAGAGTCACTATTGCGCTACCATTGTCATACACAGGGCAAATAGCACTGGTGTCTGTTCCCAGCATGTACAGTGTATTGGACTGAAGAGGATCTACTGTTCTTGTCAGTTTCCTAAGCAGAATTGAACTAGATATGGCCGTATTTGTTGGAAGCACAGTTCTTTTGTTCTGAGCAAACTCACTGTTCTGGCACTATAGGAGACACAGTAGAGTAGAAGAGTGCTCTTTTCTCAAAAGCAGAGTGTGTTTCTTGTAAGGCGAGCTAGCTTTTGTTTCCCAGTCCTAAATGGAGTTGAATCACATGCAGTTTTTGGTCCTATGTGCAAGAGTTGTTTTCTGGTAAGGAAAGTCACTATTGCGCTCCCATTGCCATACACAGTGCAAATAGCACTCGCGTCTGTTCCCAGCAAATACAGTGTATTGGACTGAAGCGGAGCTACTGTTCTTGTCAGTTTCCTAAGCAGAGTTGACCTAGATATGGCCCCTGTGTGTAGGAAGCACAGTTCTTTTGTTCTGAGCAAGCTCACTGTTCGGACCCCATAGGAAACACAGAAGAGTAGAAGAGTGCTCTTTTCTCAAAAGCAGAGTGTGTTTCTTGTAAGGCGAGCTAGCATTTGTTTCCCAGTCCTAAATGGAGTTGAATCACATCCAGTTTTTGGTCCTACGAGCAAGAGTTGTTTTCTGGTAAGGAAAGTCACTATTGCACTCCCATTGCCATACACAGTGCAAATAGCACTCGCGTCTGTTCCCAGCAAGTACAGTGTATTGGACTGAAGAGGAGCTACTGTTCTTGTCAGTTTCCTAAGCAGAGTTGAACTAGATATGGCCAGTGTGTGTAGGAAGCACAGTTCTTTTGTTCTGAGCAAGCTCAATGTTCGGACCCCATATGAACCACAGTAGAACAGAAGACTGCTCTTTTCTCAAAAGCAGAGTGTGTTTCTTGTAAGGCGAGCTAGCGTTTGTTTCCCAGTCCTAAATGGAGTTGAATCACATGCAGTTTTTGGTCCTATGAGCAAGAGTTGTTTTCTGGTAAGGAAAGTCACTATTGTGCTCCCTTTGCCATACACAGTGCAAATAGCACTCGCTTCTGACCCAGCAAGTACAGTGTATTGGACTGAAGAGGAGCTACTGTTCTTGTCAGTTTCCTAAGCAGAGTTGAACTAGATATGGCCCATGTGTGTAGGAAGCACAGTTCTTTTGTTCTGGGCAAGCTCACTGTTCGGACCCCATAGGAAAAACAGTAGAGTAGAAGAGTGGTCTTTTCTCAAAAGCAGAGTGTGTTTCTTGTAAGGCAAGCTAGCGTTTGTTTCCCAGTCATAAATGGAGTTGAATCACATGTAGTTTCTGGTCCTACGAGCAAGAGTTGTTTTCTGGTAAGAAGAGTCACTATTGCGCTACCATTGTCATACACAGGGCAAATAGCACTGGTGTCTGTTCCCAGCATGTACAGTGTATTGGACTGAAGAGGATCTACTGTTCTTGTCAGTTTCCTAAGCAGAATTGAACTAGATATGGCCGTATTTGTTGGAAGCACAGTTCTTTTGTTCTGAGCAAACTCACTGTTCTGGCCCTATAGGAAACACAGTAGAGTAGAAGAGTGCTCTTTTCTCAAAAGCAGAGTGTGTTTCTTGAAAGGCGAGCTAGCGTTTGTTTCCCAGTTCTAAATGGAGTTGAATCACATGCAGTTTTTGGTCCTATGAGCAAGATTTGTTTTCTGGTAAGGAAAGTCACTATTGTGCTCCCATTTCCATACACAGTGCAAATAGCACTCGCATCTGTTCCCAGCAAGTACAGTGTATTGGACTATAGCAAAGCTACTGTTCTTGTCAGTTTCCTAAGCAGAGTTGAACTAGATATGGCCCCTGTGTGTAGGAAGCACAGTTCTTTTATTCTGAGCAAGCTCACTGTTCGGACCACATAGGAAACACAGAAGAGTAGAAGAGTGCTCTTTTCTGAAAAGCAGAGTGTGTTTCTTGTAAGGCGAGCTAGTGTTTGTTTCCCAGTCAGAAATGGAGTTGAATCCCATGCAGTTTCTGGTCCTATGAGCAAGAGGTGTTTTCTTATAAGAAGAGTCACTATTGCGCTCCTATTGCCATACACAGTACAAATAGGACTCGCGTCTGTTCCCTGCTAGTACAGTGTATTGGACTGAAGAGGAGCTACCGTTCTTGTCAGTTTCCTAAGCAGAGTTGAACTAGATATGGCCCGTGTGTGTAGGACGCACAGTTCTTTTGTTCTGAGCAAACCCACTGTTCTGGCCCTATAAGAAACACAGTAGAGTAGAAGAGTGCTCTTTTCTCAAAAGCAGAGTGTGTTTCTTGTAAGGCGAGCTAGCATTTGTTTTTCAGTTTTAAATGGAGTTGAATCACATGCAGTTTTTGGTCCTATGAGCAAGATTTGTTTTCTGGTAAGGAAAGTCACTATTGAGCTCCCTTTTCCATACACAGTGCAAATAGCACTCGCGTATGTTCCCAGCAAGTACAGTGTATTGGACTGAGGCGGAGATACTGTTCTTGTCAGTTTCCTAAGCAGAGTTGAGCTAGATATGGCCCCTGTGTGTAGAAAGCACAGTTCTTTTGTTCTGAGCAAGCTCACTGTTCGGATCCCATAGGAAACACAGTAGAGTAGAAGAGTGCTCTTTTCTCAAAAGCAGAGTGTGTTTCTTGTAAAGCGAGCTAGCATTTGTTTCCCAGTCCTAAATGGAGTTGAATCACATGCAGTTTCTTCTCCTAAGAGCAAGAGTTGTTTTCTGCTAAGAAGAGTCACTATTGTGCTCCCATTGTCATTCACAGGGCAAATAACACTGGCGTCTGTTCCCAGCATGTACACTGTATTGGACTAAAGAGGATCTACTGTTCTTTTCAGTTTCCTAATCATAATTGAACTAGATATGGCCGTATTTGTATGAAGCACAGTTCTTTTGTTCTGACCAAGCTCACTGTTCTGGCCCTATAGGAAACACAGTAGAGTAGAAGAGTGCTCTTTTCTCAAAAGCAGAGTGTGTTTCTTGTAAGGCGAGCTAGCGTTTGTTTCCCAGTCCTAAATGGAGTTGAATCACATGCAGGTTTTGGTCCTATGAGCAAGAGTTGTTTTCTGGTAAGGAAAGTCACTCATGCGCTCCCATTGCCATACACAGTGCAAATAGCACTCGCGTCTGTTCCCAGCAAGTACAGTGTATTGGACTGAAGCCGAGCTACTGTTCTTGTCAGTTTCCTAAGCAGAGTTGAACTAGATATGGCCCCTGTGTGTAGGAAGCACAGTTATTTTGTTCTGAGCAAGCTCACTGTTCGGACCACATAGGAAATACAGTAGAGTAGAAGAGTGCTCTTTTCTCAAAAGCAGAGTGTGTTTCTTGTAAGGCGAGCTAGTGTTTGTTTCCCAGTCAGAAATGGAGTTGAATCCCATGCAGTTTCTGGTCCTACGAGCAAGAGGTGTTTTCTGATAAGAAGAGTCACTATTGCGCTCCCATTGTCATACAGAGGACAAATAGCACTGGCGTCTGTTCCCTGCATGTACACTGTATTGGACTGAAGTGGAGGTACTGTTCTTGTCAGTTTCCTAAGCAGAGTTGAACTAGATATGGCCCGTGTGTGGAGGAAGCACAGTTCTGTTGTTCTGAGCAAGCTCACTGTTTGGACCCCCTAGGATACACAGTAGATTAGAAGAGTGCTCTTTTCTCAAAAGCAGAGTGTGTTTCTTGTAAGGCGAGCTAGCGTTTGTTTCCCAGTCCTAAATGGAGTTGAATCACATGCAGTTTTTGGTCCTACGAGCAAGAGTTGTTTTCTGTTAAGGAAAGTCATTATTGCGCTTGCATTGACATACACAGTGCAAATAGCACTGGAGGTCTGTTCCCAGCAAGTACAGTGTATTGGACTGAAGCGGAGCTACTGTTCTTGTCAGTTTCCTAAGCAGAGTTGAACTAGATATTGCCCCTGTGTGTAGGAAGCACAGTTCTAATGTTCTGAGCAAGGTCACTGTTCGGACCCCATAGGAAACACAGTAGAGTAGAAGAGTGCTCTTTTCTCAAAAGCAGAGTGTGTTTCTTGTAAAGCGAGCTAGCATTTGTTTCCCAGTCCTAAATGGAGTTGAATCACATGCAGTTTCTTGTACTACGAGCAAGAGTTGTTTTCTGGTAAGAAGAGTCACTATTGTGCTCCCATTGTCATTCACAGGGCAAATAACACTGGCGTCTGTTCCCAGCATGTACACTGTATTGGACTGAAGAGGATCGACTGCTCTTTTCAGTTTCCTAAGCGTAATTGAACTAGATATGGCCGTATTTGTATGAAGCACAGTTCTTTTGTTCTGAGCAAGCTCACTGTTCTGACCCTATAAGAAACACAGGAGAGTAGAAGAGTGCTCTTTTCTCAAAAGCAGAGTGTGTTTCTTGTAAGGCGAGCTAGCGCTTGTTTCCCAGTCCTAAATGGAGTTGAATCACATGCAGTTTTTGGTCCTATGAGCAAGAGTTGTTTTCTGGTAAAGAAAGTCACTCTTGCACTCCCATTGCCATACACAGTGCAAATAGCACTGGCGTCTGTTCCCAGCAAGTACAGTGTATTGGACTGAAGCGGAGCTACTGTTCTTGTCAGTTTGCTAAGCAGAGTTGAACTAGATATGGCCCCTGTGTGTAGGAAGCACTGTTCTTTTGTTCTGAGCAAGCTCACTTTTCGGACCCCCTAGGAAACTTAGTAGAGTAGAAGAGTGCTCTTTTCTCAAAAGCAGAGTGTGTTTCTCGTAAGGCAAGCTAGCGTTTGTTTCCCAGTACTAAATGGAGTTGAATCACATCCTGTTTTTGGTCCTATGAGCAAGAGTTGTTTTCTGGTAAGGAAAGTCACTATTGCGCTCCCATTGTCAGACACAGTGCAAATAGCACTCGCGACTGTTGCCAGCAAGTACAGTGTATTGGACTGAAGCAGAGCTACTGTTCTTGTCAGTTTGCTAAGCAGAGTTGAACTAGATATGGCCCCTGTGTGTAGGAAGCACAGTTCTTTTGTTCTGAGCAAGCTCACTGTTCGGACCCCATAGGAAACACAGTAGAGTAGAAGAGTGCTCTTTTCTCAAAAGCAGAGTGTGTTTCTTGTAAGGCAAGCTAGCGTTTGTTTCCCAGTACTAAATGGAGTTGAATCACATCCTGTTTTTGGTCCTACGAGCAAGAGTTGTTTTCTGATAAGAAGAGTCACTATTGTGCTCCTATTGCCATACACAGTACAAATAGCACTCGTGTCTGTTCCCAGCATGTACAGTGTATTGGACTGAAGAGGAGCTAATGTTCTTGTCAGTTTCCTAAGCAGAGTTGAACTAGATATGGCCCGTGTGTGGAGGAAGCACAGTTCTTTTGTTCTTAGCAAGCTCACTGTTGGGACACCATAGGTTACACAGTAGAGTAGAAGAGTGCTCTTTTCTCAAAAGCAGAGTGTGTTTCTTGTAAGGCGAGCTAGCGTTTGTTTCCCAGTCCTAAATGGAGTTGAATCACATGCAGTTTCTTGTCCTACGAGCAAGAGTTGTTTTCTGGTAAGAAGAGTCACTATTGTTCTCCAATTGTCATACACAGGGCAAACAGCACTGGCGTCTGTTCCCAGCATGTAGAGTGTATTGGAATGAAGAGGACCTACTGTTCTTGTCAGTTTCCTAAGCAGAATTGAACTAGATATGGCCTTATTTGTATGAAGGACAGTTCTTTTGTTCTGAGCAAGCTCACTTTTCGGACCCCATAAGAAACACAGTAGAGTAAAGAGTGCTCTTTTCTCAAAAGCAGAGTGTGTTTCTTGTAAGGCGAGCTAGCGTTTGTTTCCCAGTCCAAAATGGAGTTGAATCACATCCTGTTTTTGGTCCTACGAGGAAGAGTTGTTTTCTGGTAAGGAAAGTCACTATTGCGCTCCCATTGTAAGACACAGGGCAAATAGCACTGCCGTCTGTTCCCAGCATGTACAGTGTATTGGACTGAAGCCGAGCTACTGTTCTTGTCAGTTTCCTAAGCAGAATTGAACTAGATATGGCTTTATTTGTAGGAAGCACAGTTCTTTTGTTCTGAGCAAACACACTGTTCTGGCCCTATAGGAAACACAGTAGAGTAGATGATTGCTCTTTTCTCAAAAGCAGAGTGTGTTTCTTGTAAGGCGAGCTAGCGTTTGTTTCCCAGTCCTAAATGGAGTTGAATCACATGCAGTTTCTGGTCCTACCAGCAAGAGTTGTTTTCTGGTAAGAAGATTCACTATCACGCTCCCATTGTCATACACAGGGCAAATAGCACTGGCGTCTGTTCCCAGCAAGTACAGTGTATTGGACTGAAGCGGAGCTACTGTTCTTGTCAGTTTCCTAAGCAGAGCTGAACTAGATATGGCCCCTGTGTGTAGGAAGCTCAGTTCTTTTGTTCTGAGCAAGCTCAATGTTCGGACCCCATAGAAAACACATTAGAGTAGAAGAGTGCTCTTTTCTCAAAAGCAGAGTGTGTTTCTTGTAAGGCGAGCTAGTGTTTGGTTCCCAGTCCTAAATGGAGTTGAATCCCATGCAGTTTCTGGTCCTACGAGCAAGAGGTGTTTTCTGGTTAAAAAAAGTCACTATTGCACTCCCATTGCCATATACAGTGTAAATAGCGCTCGCGTCTGTTCCCAGCAAGTACAGTGTATTGGACTGAAGAGGAGCTACTGTTCTTGTCAGTTTCCTAAGCAGAGTTGAACTAGATATGGCCCGTATGTGTAGGAAGCACAGTTCTTTTGTTCTGAGCAAGCTCAGTGTTCGGACCCCATATGAACCACAGTAGAATAGAAGACGGCTCTTTTCTCAAAAGCAGAGTGTGTTCCTTGTACAGCGAGCTAGCGTTTGTTTCCCAGTCCTAAATGGAGTTGAATCACATGCAGTTTGGTCCTACGAGCAAGAGTTGTTTTCTCGTAAGCAAAGTCACTATTGTGCTCCCATTGCCATATACAGTGTAAATAGCACTCACTCTGTTCCCAGAAAGTACAGTGTATTGGACTGAAGAGGAGCTACTGTTCTTGTCAGTTTCCTAAGCAGAGTTCAACTAGATATGGCCCATGTGTGTAGGAAGCACAGTTCTTTTGTTCTGAGCAAGCTCAATGTTCGGACCCCATATGAACCACAGTAGAATAGAAGACTGCTCTTTTCTCAAAAGCAGAGTGTGTTTCTTGTAAGGCGAGCTATCGTTTGTTTCCCAGTCCTAAATGGAGTTGAATCACATGCAGTTTTTGGTCCTACGAACCAGAGTTGTTTTCTGGTAAGGAAAGTCACTATTGCGCTCCCTTTGCCATACACAGTGCAAACAGCACTCGCGTCTGTTCCTAGCAAGTACAGTGTATTGCACTGAAGAGGAGCTAATGTTCTTGTCAGTTTCCTAAGCAGAGTTGAAGTAGATATGGCCCCTGTGTGTAGGAAGCACAGTTCTTTTGTTCTGAGCAAGCTCACTGTTCGGACCCCATAGGAAACACAGTAGAGTAGAAGAGTGCTCTTTTCTCAAAAGCAGAGTGTGTTTCTTGTAAGGCGATCTAGCGTTTGTTTCCCAGTCCTAAATGGAGTTGAATCAAATGCAGTTTCTTGTCCTACGAGCAAGAGTTGTTTTCTGGTAAGAAGAGTCACTATTGCGCTCCCATTGTCATACACAGGGGAAATAGCACTGGCGTCTGTTCCCAGCATGTACAGTGTATTGGACTGAAGAGGATCTACTGTTCTTGTCAGTTTCCTAAGCAGAATTGAACTAGATATGGCCGTATTTGTAGGAAGCACAGTTCTTTTGTTCTGAGCAAACTCACTGTTCTGGCACTATAGGAGACACAGTAGAGTAGAAGAGTGCTCTTTTCTCAAAAGCAGAGTGTGTTTCTTGTAAGGCGAGCTAGCTTTTGTTTCCCAGTCCTAAATGGAGTTGAATCACATGCAGTTTTTGGTCCTATGTGCAAGAGTTGTTTTCTGGTAAGGAAAGTCACTATTGCGCTCCCATTTCCATACACAGTGCAAATAGCACTCGCATCTGTTCCCAGCAAGTACAGTGTATTGGACTGAAGCGGAGCTACTGTTCTTGTCAGTTTCCTAAGCAGAGTTGAACTAGATATGGCCCCTGTGTGTAGGAAGCACAGTTCTTTTGTTCTGAGCAAGCTCACTGTTCGGACCACATAGGAAACACAGAAGAGTAGAAGAGTGCTCTTTTCTCAAAAGCAGAGTGTGTTTCTTGTAAGGCGAGCTAGTGTTTGTTTCCCAGTCCTAAATGGAGTTGAATCCCATGCAGTTTCTGGTCCTACGAGCAAGAGGTGTTTTCTGGTTAAAAAAAGTCACTATTGCGCTCCCATTGCCATATACAGTGTAAATAGCGCTCGCGTCTGTTCCCAGGAAGTACAGTGTATTGGACTGAAGCGGAGCTACTGTTCTTGTCAGTTTCCTAAGCAGAGTTGAACTAGATATGGCCCGTGTGTGTAGGAAGCACAGTTCTTTTGTTCTGAGCAAGCTCAGTGTTCAGACCCCATATGAACCACAGTAGAGTAGAAGACGGCGCTTTTCTCAAAAGCAGAGTGTGTTTCTTGTAAGGCGAGCTGGAGTTTGTTTCCCAGTCCTAAATGGAGTTGAATCACATGCAGTTTGGTCCTACGAGCAAGAGTTGTTTTCTCGTAAGCAAAGTCACTATTGTGCTCCCATTGCCATATACAGTGTAAATAGCACTCACTCTGTTCCCAGCAAGTACAGTGTATTGGACTGAAGAGGAGCTACTGTTCTTGTCAGTTTCCTAAGCAGAGTTCAACTAGATATGGCCCGTGTGTGTAGGAAGCACAGTTCTTTTGTTCTGAGCAAGCTCAATGTTCGGACCCCATGTGAACCACAGTAGAATAGAAGACTGCTCTGTTCTCAAAAGCAGAGTGTGTTTCTCGTAAGGCGAGCTATCATTTGTTTCCCAGTCCTAAATGGAGTTGAATCACATGCAGTTTTTGTCCTACGAACCAGAGTTGTTTTCTGGTAAGGAAAGTCACTATTGCGCTCCCTTTGCCATACACAGTGCAAACAGCACTCGCGTCTCTTCCTAGCATGTACAGTGTATTGCACTGAAGAGGAGCTACTGTTCTTGTCAGTTTCCTAAGCAGAGTTGAACTAGATATGGCCCGTGTGTGGAGGAAGCACAGTTCTTTTGTTCTTAGCAAGCTCACTGTTGGGACACCATAGGTTACACAGTAGAGTAGAAGAGTGCTCTTTTCTCAAAAGCGGAGTGTGTTTCTTGTAAGGCGAGCTAGCATTTGTTTCCCAGTCCTAAATGGAGTTGAATCACATGCAGTTTCTTGTCCTACGAGCAAGAGTTGTTTTCTGGTAAGAAGAGTCACTATTGTTCTCCAATTGTCATACACAGGGCAAACAGCACTGGCGTCTGTTCCCAGCATGTACAGTGTATTGGAATGAAGAGGACCTACTGTTCTTGTCAGTTTCCTAAGCAGAATTGAACTAGATATGGCCTTATTTGTATGAAGGACAGTTCTTTTGTTCTGAGCAAGCTCACTTTTCGGACCCCATAGGAAACACAGTAGAGTAAAGAGTGCTCTTTTCACAAAAGCAGAGTGTGTTTCTTGTAAGGCGAGCTAGCGTTTGTTTCCCAGTCCAAAATGGAGTTGAATCACATCCTGTTTTTGGTCCTACGAGGAAGAGTTGTTTTCTGGTAAGGAAAGTCACTATTGCGCTCCCATTGTCAGACACAGGGCAAATAGCACTGCCGTCTGTTCCCAGCATGTACAGTGTATTGGACTGAAGCCGAGCTACTGTTCTTGTCAGTTTCCTAAGCAGAATTGAACTAGATATGGCTTTATTTGTAGGAAGCACAGTTCTTTTGTTCTGAGCAAACACACTGTTCTGGCCCTATAGGAAACACAGTAGAGTAGATGATTGCTCTTTTCTCAAAAGCAGAGTGTGTTTCTTGTAAGGCGAGCTAGCGTTTGTTTCCCAGTCCTAAATGGAGTTGAATCACATGCAGTTTCTGGTCCTACCAGCAAGAGTTGTTTTCTGGTAAGAAGATTCACTATCACGCTCCCATTGTCATACACAGGGCAAATAGCACTGGCGTCTGTTCCCAGCAAGTACAGTGTATTGGACTGAAGCGGAGCTACTGTTCTTGTCAGTTTCATAAGCAGAGCTGAACTAGATATGGCCCCTGTGTGTAGGAAGCACAGTTCTTTTGTTCTGAGCAAGCTCAATGTTCGGACCCCATAGAAAACACATTAGAGTAGAAGAGTGCTCTTTTCTCAAAAGCAGAGTGTGTTTCTTGTAAGGCAAGCTAGTGTTTGTTTCCCAGTCCTAAATGGAGTTGAATCCCATGCAGTTTCTGGTCCTACGAGCAAGAGGTGTTTTCTGGTTAAAAAAAGTCACTATTGCACTCCCATTGCCATATACAGTGTAAATAGCGCTCGCGTCTGTTCCCAGCAAGTACAGTGTATTGGACTGAAGAGGAGCTACTGTTCTTGTCAGTTTCCTAAGCAGAGTTGAACTAGATATGGCCCGTGTGTGTAGGAAGCACAGTTCTTTTGTTCTGAGCAAGCTCAGTGTTCGGACCCCATATGAACCACAGTAGAATAGAAGACGGCTCTTTTCTCAAAAGCAGAGTGTGTTTCTTGTACAGCGAGCTAGCGTTTGTTTCCCAGTCCTAAATGGAGTTGAATCACATGCAGTTTGGTCCTACGAACAAGAGTTGTTTTGTCGTAAGCAAAGTCACTATTGTGCTCCCATTGCCATATACAGTGTAAATAGCACTCACTCTGTTCCCAGCAAGTACAGTGTATTGGACTGAAGAGGAGCTACTGTTCTTGTCAGTTTCCTAAGCAGAGTTCAACTAGATATGGCCCGTGTGTGTAGGAAGCACAGTTCTTTTGTTCTGAGCAAGCTCAATGTTCGGACCCCATATGAACCACAGTAGAATAGAAGACTGCTCTTTTCTCAAAAGCAGAGTGTGTTTCTTGTAAGGCGAGCTATCGTTTGTTTCCCAGTCCTAAATGGAGTTGAATCACATGCAGTTTTTGGTCCTATGAACCAGAGTTGTTTTCTGGTAAGGAAAGTCACTATTGCGCTCCCTTTGCCATACACAGTGCAAACAGCACTCGCGTCTGTTCCTAGCAAGTACAGTGTATTGCACTGAAGAGGAGCTAATGTTCTTGTCAGTTTCCTAAGCAGAGTTGAACTAGATATGGCCCCTGTGTGTAGGAAGCACAGTTCTTTTGTTCTGAGCAAGCTCACTGTTCGGACCCCATAGGAAACACAGTAGAGTAGAAGAGTGCTCTTTTCTCAAAAGCAGAGTGTGTTTCTTGTAAGGCGATCTAGCGTTTGTTTCCCAGTTCTAAATGGAGTTGAATCAAATGCAGTTTCTTGTCCTACGAGCAAGAGTTGTTTTCTGGTAAGAAGAGTCACTATTGCGCTCCCATTGTCATACACAGGGGAAATAGCACTGGCGTCTGTTCCCAGCATGTACAGTGTATTGGACTGAAGAGGATCTACTGTTCTTGTCAGTTTCCCAAGCAGAATTGAACTAGATATGGCCGTATTTGTAGGAAGCACAGTTCTTTTGTTCTGAGCAAACTCACTGTTCTGGCACTATAGGAGACACAGTAGAGTAGAAGAGTGCTCTTTTCTCAAAAGCAGAGTGTGTTTCTTGTAAGGCGAGCTAGCTTTTGTTTCCCAGTCTTAAATGGAGTTGAATCAAATGCAGTTTTTGGTCCTATGTGCAAGAGTTGTTTTCTGGTAAGGAAAGTCACTATTGCGCTCCCATTTCCATACACAGTGCAAATAGCACTCGCATCTGTTCCCAGCAAGTACAGTGTATTGGACTGAAGTGGAGCTACTGTTCTTGTCAGTTTCCTAAGCAGAGTTGAACTAGATATGGCCCCTGTGTGTAGGAAGCACAGTTCTTTTGTTCTGAGCAAGCTCACTGTTCGGACCACATAGGAAACACAGAAGAGTAGAAGAGTGCTCTTTTCTCAAAAGCAGAGTGTGTTTCTTGTAAGGTGAGCTAGTGTTTGTTTCCCAGTCCTAAATGGAGTTGAATCCCATGCAGTTTCTGGTCCTACGAGCAAGAGGTGTTTTCTGGTTAAAAAAAGTCACTATTGCGCTCCCATTGCCATATACAGTGTAAATAGCGCTCGCGTTTGTTCCCAGGAAGTACAGTGTATTGGACTGAAGCGGAGCTACTGTTCTTGTCAGTTTCCTAAGCAGAGTTGAACTAGATATGGCCCGTGTGTGTAGGAAGCACAGTTCTTTTGTTCTGAGCAAGCTCAGTGTTCAGACCCCATATGAACCACAGTAGAGTAGAAGACGGCTCTTTTCTCAAAAGCAGAGTGTGTTTCTTGTAAGGCGAGCCAGAGTTTGTTTCCCAGTCCTAAATGGAGTTGAATCACATGCAATTTGGTCCAACGAGCAAGAGTTGTTTTCTCGTAAGCAAAGTCACGATTGTGCTCCCATTGCCATATACAGTGTAAATAGCACTCACTCTGTTCCCAGCAAGTACAGTGTATTGGACTGAAGAGGAGCTACTGTTCTTGTCAGTTTCCTAAGCAGAGTTCAACTAGATATGGCCCGTGTGTGTAGGAAGCACAGTTCTTTTGTTCTGAGCAAGCTCAATGTTCGGACCCCATGTGAACCACAGTAGAATAGAAGACTGCTCTCTTCTCAAAAGCAGAGTGTGTTTCTTGTAAGGCGAGCTAGCTTTTGTTTCCCAGTCCTAAAAGAAGTTGAATCATATGCAGTTTTTGGTCCTACGAACCAGAGTTGTTTTCTGGTAAGGAAAGACACTATTGCGCTCCCTTTGCCATACACAGTGCAAACAGCACTCACGTCTGTTCCTAGCATGTACAGTGTATTGCACTGAAGAGGAGCTACTGTTCTTGTCAGTTTCCTAAGCAGAGTTGAACTAGATATGGCCCCTGTGTGTAGGAAGCACAGTTCTTTTGTTCTGAGCAAGCTCACTGTTCGGACCCCATAGGAAACACAGTAGAGTAGAAGAGTGCTCTTTTCTCAAAAGCAGAGTGTGGTTCTTGTAAGGCGATCTAGCGTTTGTTTCCCAGTCCTAAATGGAGTTGAATCAAATGCAGTTTCTTGTCCTACGAGCAAGAGTTGTTTTCTGGTAAGAAGAGTCACTATTGCGCTCCCATTGTCATACACAGGGGAAATAGCACTGGCGTCTGTTCCCAGCATGTACAGTGTATTGGACTGAAGAGGATCTACTGTTCTTGTCAGTTTCCTAAGCAGAATTGAACTAGATATGGCCGTATTTGTAGGAAGCACAGTTCTTTTGTTCTGAGCAAACTCACTGTTCTGGCACTATAGGAGACACAGTAGAGTAGAAGAGTGCTCTTTTCTCAAAAGCAGAGTGTGTTTCTTGTAAGGCGAGCTAGCTTTTGTTTCCCAGTCCTAAATGGAGTTGAATCACATGCAGTTTTTGGTCCTATGTGCAAGAGTTGTTTTCTGGTAAGGAAAGTCACTATTGCGCTCCCATTTCCATACACAGTGCAAATAGCACTCGCATCTGTTCCCAGCAAGTACAGTGTATTGGACTGAAGCGGAGCTACTGTTCTTGTCAGTTTGCTAAGCAGAGTTGAACTAGATATGGCCCCTGTGTGTAGGAAGCACAGTTCTTTTGTTCTGAGCAAGCTCACTGTTCGGACCACATAGGAAACACAGAAGAGTAGAAGAGTGCTCTTTTCTCAAAAGCAGAGTGTGTTTCTTGTAAAGCGAGCTAGTGTTTGTTTCCCAGTCCTAAATGGAGTTGAATCCCATGCAGTTTCTGGTCCTACGAGCAAGAGTTGTTTTCTGGTAAGGAAAGTCACTATTGCGCTCCCTTTGCCATACACAGTGCAAATAGCACTCGAGTCTGTTCACAGCAAGTACAGTGTATTGGACTGAAGAGGAGCTACTGTTCTTGTCAGTTTCCTAAGCAGAGTTGAACTAGATATGGTCCATGTGTGTAGGAAGCACAGTTCTTTTGTTCTGAGCAAGCTCACTGTTCGGACACCATAGGAAACACAGTAGAGTAGAAGAGTGCTCTTTTCTCAAAAGCAGAGTGTGTTTCTTGTAAGGCGAGCTAGCGTTTGTTTCCAAGTCCTAAATGGAGTTGAATCACATGCAGTTTCTTGTCCTACGAGCAAGAGTTGTTTTCTGGTAAAAAGAGTCACTGTTGCGCTCCCATTGTCATACACAGGGCAAATAGCACTGGCGTCTGTTCCCAGCATGTACAGTGTATTGGACTGAAGAGGATCTACTGTTCTTGTCAGTTTCCTAAGCAGAATTGAACTAGATATGGCCGTATTTGTAGGAAGCACAGTAATTTTTTTCTGAGCAAACTCACTGTTCTGGCCCTATAAGAAACACAGTAGAGTAGAAGAGTGCTCTTTTCTGAAAAGCAGAGTGTGTTTCTTGTAAGGAGAGCTAGCGTTTGTTTCCCAGTCCTAAATGGAGTTGAATCACATGCAGTTTTTGGTACTATGAGCAAGAGTTGTTTTCTGGTAAGGAAAGTCACTATTGTGCTCCCATTTCCACACACAGTAAAAATAGCACTCGCATCTGTTCCTAGGAAGTACAGTGTATTGGACTGAAGCGGAGCTACTGTTCTTGTCAGTTTGCTAAGCAGAGTTGAACTAGATATGGCCCCTGTGTGTAGGAAGCACAGTTCTTTTGTTCTGAGCAAGCTCACTGTTCGGATCACATAGGAAACAGAAGAGTAGAAGAGTGCTCTTTTCTCAAAAGCAGAGTGTGTTTCTTGTAAGGTGAGCTAGTGTTTGTTCCCCAGTCAGAAATGGAGTTGAATCCCATGCAGTTTTTGTTCCTACGAGGAAGAGGTGTTTTCTGATAAGAAGAGTCACTAATCCGCTCCTATTTCTATACACAGTACAAATAGGACTCTCGTCTGTTCCCAGCTAGTACAGTGTGTTGGACTGAAGAGGAGCTACCGTTCTTGTCAGTTTCCTAAGCAGAGTTGAACTAGATATGGCCTGTGTGTGTAGGAAGCACAGTTCTTTTGTTCTGAGCAAGCTCACTGTTCGGACACCATAGGAAACACAGTAGAGCAGAAGAGTGCTCTTTTTTCAAAAGCAGAGTGTGTTTCTTGTAAGGCAAGCTAGCGTTTGTTTCCCAGTACTAAATGGAGTTGAATCACATCCTGTTTTTGGTCCTACGATCAAGAGTTTTTTTCTGGTAAGGAAAGTCACTATTGCGCTCCCATTGTCAGACACAGGGCAAATAGCACTGGCGTATGTTCCCAGCATGTACAGTGTATTGGACTGAAGAGGATCTACTGTTCTTGTCAGTTTCCTAAGCAGAATTGAACTAGATATGGCCCGTGTGTGTAGGAAGCACAGTTCTTTTGTTCTGAGCACACTCACTGTTCTGGCCCTATAGGAAACACAGTAGAATAGAAGACTGCTCTTTTCTCAAAAGCAGAGTGTGTTTCTTGTAAGGCGAGCTAGCATTTGTTTCCCAGTCCTAAATGGAGTTGAATCACATGCAGTTTTTGGTCCTACTAGCAAGAGTTGTTTTCTGGTAAGGAAAGTCACTATTCCGCTCCCTTTGCCATACACAGTGCAAATAGCACTCGCGTCTGTTCCCAGCAAGTACAGTGTATTGAACTGAAGAGGAGCTACTGTTCTTGTCACTTTCCTAAGCAGAGTTGAACTAGATATGGCCCATGTGTGTAGGAAGCACAGTTCTTTTGTTCTCAGCAAGCTCACTGTTCGGACACCATATGAACCACAGTGAAATAGAAGACTGCTCTTTTCTCAAAAGCAGAGTGTGTTTCTTGTAAGGCGAGCTAGCATTTGTTTCCCAGTCCTAAATTGCATTGAATCCCATGCAGTTTTTGGTCCTACGAGCAAGAGTTGTTTATTCGTAAGCAAAGTCACTATTGCGCTCCCATTGCCATACACAGTGCAAATAGCACTCGCGTCTGTTCCCAGCAAGTACAGTGTATTGGACTGAAGAGGAGCTACTGTTCTTGTCAGATTCCTAAGCAGAGTTGAACTAGATATGGCCCATGTGTGTAAGAAGCCCAGTTCTTTTGTTCTGAGCAAGCTCAATGTTCGGACCCCATATGAAGCACAGTATAATAGATGACTGCTCTTTTTTCAAAAGCAGAGTGTGTTTCTTGTAAGGCGAGCTAGCGTTTGTTTCCCAGTCCTAAATGGAGTTGAATCACATGCAGTTTTTGGTGCTACAAGCAAGAGTTGTTTTCTGGTAAGGAAAGTCACTATTGCGCTCCCTTTGCCATACACAGTGCAAATAGCACTCGAGTCTGTTCACAGCAAGTACAGTGTATTGGACTGAAGAGGAGCTACTGTTCTTGTCAGTTTCCTAAGCAGAGTTGAACTAGATATGGTCCATGTTTGTAGGAAGCACAGTTCTTTTGTTCTGAGAAAGCTCACTGTTCGGACACCATAGGAAACACAGTAGAGTAGAAGAGTGCTCTTTTCTCAAAAGCAGAGTGTGTTTCTTGTAAGGCGAGCTAGCGTTTGTTTCCCAGTCCTAAATGGAGTTGAATCACATGCAGTTTCTTGTCCTACGAGCAAGAGTTGTTTTCTGGTAAAAAGAGTCACTGTTGCGCTCCCATTGTCATACACAGGACAAATAGCACTGGCGTCCGTTCCCAGCATGTACAGTGTATTGGACTGAAGAGGATCTACTGTTCTTGTCAGTTTCCTAAGAAGAATTGAACTAGATATGGCCGTATTTGTAGGAAGCACAGTAATTTTGTTCTGAGCAAACTCACTGTTCTGGCCCTATGGGAAACACAGTAGAGTAGAAGAGTGCTCTTTTCTCAAATGCAGAGTGTGTTTCTTGTAAGGAGAGCTAGCGTTTGTTTCCCAGTCCTAAATGGAGTTGAATCACATGCAGTTTTTGGTACTACGAGCAAGAGTTGTTTTCTGGTAAGGAAAGTCACTATTGTGCTCCCATTTCCACACACAGTAAAAATAGCACTCGCATCTGTTCCCAGGAAGTACAGTGTATTGGACTGAAGCGGAGCTACTGTTCTTGTCAGTTTGCTAAGCAGAGTTGAACTAGATATGGCCCCTGTGTGTAGGAAGCACAGTTCTTTTGTTCTGAGCAAGCTCACTGTTCGGACCACCTAGGAAACAGAAGAGTAGAAGAGTGCTCTTTTCTCAAAAGCAGAGTGTGTTTCTTGTAAGGTGAGCTAGTGTTTGTTCCCCAGTCAGAAATGGAGTTGAATCCCATGCAGTTTTTGTTCCTACGAGGAAGAGGTGTTTTCTGATAAGAAGAGTCACTAATCCGCTCCTATTTCTATACACAGTACAAATAGGACTCTCGTCTGTTCCCAGCTAGTACAGTGTGTTGGACTGAAGAGGAGCTACCGTTCTTGTCAGTTTCCTAAGCAGAGTTGAACTAGATATGGCCTGTGTGTGTAGGAAGCACAGTTCTTTTGTTCTGAGCAAGCTCACTTTTCGGACCCCATAGGAAACACAGTAGAGCAGAAGAGTGCTCTTTTTTCAAAAGCAGAGTGTGTTTCTTGTAAGGCAAGCTAGCGTTTGTTTCCCAGTACTAAATGGAGTTGAATCACATCCTGTTTTTGGTCCTACGATCAAGAGTTTTTTTCTGGTAAGGAAAGTCACTATTGCGCTCCCATTGTCAGACACAGGGCAAATAGCACTGGCGTATGTTCCCAGCATGTACAGTGTATTTGACTGAAGAGGATCTACTGTTCTTGTCAGTTTCCTAAGCAGAATTGAACTAGATATGGCCCGTGTGTGTAGGAAGCACAGATCTTTTGTTCTGAGCACACTCACTGTTCTGGCCCTATAGGAAACACTGTAGAGTAGAAGAGTGCTCTTTTCTCAAAAGCAGACTGTGTTTCTTGTAAGGCGAGCTAGCGTTTGTTTCCCAGTCCTAAATGGAGTTGAATCACATACAGTTTCTGGTCCTACGAGCAAGAGTTGTTTTCTGGTAAGGAAAGTCACTATTGCACTCCCATTACCATACACAGTTCAAATAGCACTCGTGTCTGTTTCCAGCAAGTACAGTGTATTGGACTGAAGAGAAGCTACTGTTCTTGTCAGTTTCCTAAGCAGAGATGAACTAGATATGGCCCGTGTGTGTAGGAAATACAGTTCTTTTGTTCTGAGCAAGCTCAGTGTTCGGACTCCATATGAACCACAGTAGAATAGAAGAGTGCTCTTTTCTCAAAAGTAGAGTGTGTTTCTTGTAAGGCGAGCTAGAGTTTGTTTCCCAGTACTAAATGGAGTTGAATCACATGCAGTTTTTGGTCCTACGAGCAAGAGTTGTTTTCTGGTAAGGAAAGTCACTATTGCGCTCCCTTTGCCATACACAGTGCAAATAGCACTCGCGTCTGTTCCCAGCAAGTACAGTGTATTGAACTGAAGAGGAGCTACTGTTCTTGTCACTTTTCTAAGCAGAGTTGAACTAGATATGGCCCATGTGTGTAGGAAGCACAGTTCTTTTGTTCTCAGCAAGCTCACTGTTCGGACACCATATGAACCACAGTGAAATAGAAGACTGCTCTTTTCTCAAAAGCAGAGTGTGTTTCTTGTAAGGCGAGCTAGCGTTTGTTTCCCAGTCCTAAATGGAGTTGAATCACATGCAGTTTTTGGTCCTATGAGCAAGTGTTGTTTTCTGGTAAGGAAAGTCACTCTTGCGCTCCCATTGCCATACACAGTGCAAATAGCACTCGCGTCTGTTCCCAGCAAGTACAGTGTATTGGACTGAAGCGGAGCTAATGTTCTTGTCAGTTTCCTAAGCAGAGTTGAACTAGATATGCCCCTGTGTGTAGGAAGCACAGTTCTTTTGTTCTGAGCAAGCTCACTGTTCAGACCACATAAGAAATACAGTAGAATAGAAGAGTGCTCTTTTCTCAAAAGCAGAGTGTGTTTCTTGTAAGGCGAGCTAGTGTTTGTTGCCCAGTCAGAAATGGAGTTGAATCCCTTGCAGTTTCTGGTCCTACGAGCAAGAGGTGTTTTCTGATAAGAAGAGTCACTATTGCGCTCCCATTGTCATACAGAGGACAAATAGCACTGGCGTCTGTTCCCTGCATGTACAGTGTATTGGACTAAAGTGGAGCTACTGTTCATGTCAGTTTCCTAAGCAGAGTTGAACTAGATATGGCCCGTGTGTGGAGGAAGCACAGTTCTTTTGTTCTGAGCAAGCTCACTGTTCGGACCCCCTAGGATACACAGTAGAGTAGAAGAGTGCTCTTTTCTCAAAAGCAGAGTGTGTTTCTTGAAAGGCGAGCTAGAGTTTGTTTCCCAGTCCTAAATGGAGTTGAATCACATGCAGTTTCTGTTCCTACAAGCAAGAGTTGTTTTCTGGTAAGAAGAGTCACTATTGTGCTCCCATTGTCATACACAGGGCAAATAGCACTGGCGTCTGTTCCCAGCATGTACAGTGTATTGGACTGATGAGGATCTACTGTTCTTGTCAGTTTCTGAAGCAGAATTGAACTAGATATGGCCGTATTTGTAGGAATCACAGTTCTTTTGTTCTGAGCAAACTCACTGTTCTGGCCGTATAGGAAAAACAGTAGAGTAGAAGAGTGCTCTTTTCTCAAAAGCAGAGTGTGTTTCTTGAAAGGCGAGCTAGCGTTTGTTTCCCATTCCTAAATGGAGTTGAATCCCATGCAGTTTTTGGTCCTACGAGCAAGAGTTGTTTTCTGGTAAGGAAAGTCACTATTGCGCTCGCATTGCCATACACAGTACAAATAGCACTCCCGTCTGTTCCCAGCAAGTACAGTGTATAGGACTGAAGAGGAGCTACTGTTCTTGTCAGTTTCCTAAGCAGAGTTGAACTAGATATGGCCCCTGTGTGTAGGAAGCACAGTTCTTTTGTTCTGAGCAAGCTCACTGTTCAGACCCCATAGGAAACACAGTAGAGTAGAAGAGTGCTCTTTTCTCAAAAGCAGAGTATGTTTCTTGTAAGGCGAGCTAGCGTTTGTTTCCCAATCCTAAATGGAGTTGAATCACAGCAGTATCTGGTCCTATGAGCAAGAGTTGTTTTCTGGTAAGAAGAGTCACTATTGCGCTCCCATTGTCATACACAGGGCAAATCACACTGGCATCTGATCCCAGCATGTACAGTGTATTGGACTGAAGAGGATCTACTGTTCTTGTCAGTTTCCTAAGCAGAGTTTAACTAGATATGGACCTTGTGTGTAGGAAGCACAGTTCTTTTGTTCTGAGAATGCTCACTGTTCTGGCCCTATAGGAAAAACATTAGAGTAGAAGAGTGCTCCTTTCTCAATCCAGAGTGCGTTTCTTGTAAGTCGAGCTATCGTTTGTTTCCCAGTCCTAAATAGAGTTGAATCCCATGCAGTTTCTGGTACTGCCAGCAAGAGTTGTTTTCTGATAAGAAGAGTCACTATTGTGCTCCTATTGCCAGACACAGTACAAATAGCACTCGCATCTTTTCCCAGCTAGGACAGTGTATTGGACTGAGGAGGAGCTACCGTTCTTGTCAGTTTCCTAAGCAGACTTGAACTAGATATGGCCCGTGTATGTAGGAAGCACAGTTCTTTTGTTCTGAGCAAGCTCACTGTTCGGACCCCATAGGAAACACAGTAGAGTAGAAGAGTGTTCTTTTCTCAAAAGCAGACTGTGTTTCTTGTAAGGCAAGCTAGCGTTTGTTTCCCAGTACTAAATGGAGTTGAATCACATCCTGTTTTTGGTCCTACAAGCAAGAGTTGTTTTCTGGTAAGGAAAGTCACTATTGGGCTCCCATTGTCAGACACAGTACAAATAGCACTCGCGTCTGTTCCCAGGTAGTACAGTGTATTGGACTGAAGAGGATCCAATGTTCTTGTCAGTTTCCTAAGCAGAATTGAACTAGATATGGCCGTATTTGTAGGAAGCACAGTTCTTTTGTTCTGAGCAAACTCACTGTTCTGGCCCTATAGGAAACACAGTAGAGTAGAAGAGTGCTCTTTTCTCAAAAGCAGAGTGTGTTTCTTGTAAGGCGAGCTAGCGTTTGTTTCCCATTCCTAAATGGATTTGAAATACATGCAGTTTCTGGTCCTACGAGCAAGAGATGTTTTCTGGTAAGAAGAGTCACTATTGCGCTCCCATTGTCATAAACAGGACAAAAGCACTGGCATCTGTTCCCAGCAAGTACAGTGTATTGGACTGAAGCCGAGCTACTGTTCTTGTCAGTTTCCTAAGCAGAGTTGAACTAGATATGGCCCCTGTGTGTAGGAAGCACAGTTCTTTTGTTCTGAGCAAGCTCACTTTTCGGACCACATAGGAAATACAGTAGAGTAGAAGAGTGCTCTTTTCTCAAAAGCAGAGTGTGTTTCTTGTAAGGCGAGCTAGTGTTTGTTTCCCAGTCAGAAATGGAGTTGAATCCCATGCAGTTTCTGGTCCTACGAGCAAGAGGTTTTTTCGGATAAGAAGAGTCACTATTGTGCTCCCATTGTCATACAGAGGACAAATAGCACTGGCGTCTGTTCCCTGCATGTACAGTGTATTGGACTGAAGTGGAGCTACTGTTCATATCAGTTTCCTAAGCAGAGTTGAACTAGATATGGCCCGTGTGTGGAGGAAGCACAGTTCTGTTGTTCTGAGCAAGCTCACTGTTCGGACCCCCTAGGATACACAGTAGAGTAGAAGAGTGCTCTTTTCTCAAAAGCAGAGTGTGTTTCTTGTAAGGCGAGCTAGCGTTTGTTTCCC
Organism: Peromyscus eremicus; assembly: GCF_949786415.1. NCBI lineage: Eukaryota > Metazoa > Chordata > Mammalia > Rodentia > Cricetidae > Peromyscus > Peromyscus eremicus. The sequence continues at coordinate 9,029 of NW_026735180.1, read as the reverse complement.
AGTCCTAAATGGAGTTGAATCACATGCAGTTTCTTGTCCTACAAGCAAGAGTTGTTTTCTGGTAAGAAGAGTCACTATTGTGCTCCCATTGTCATACACAGGGCAAATAGCACTGGCGTCTGTTCCCAGCTAGGACAGTGTATTGGACTGAGGAGGAGCTACCATTCTTGTCAGTTTCCTAAGCAGAATTGAACTAGATATGGCCGTATTTGTAGGAAGCACAGTTCTTTTGTTCTGAGCAAACTCACAGTTCTGGCCCTATAGGAAACACAGTACAGTAGAAGAGTGCTCTTTTCTCAAAAGCAGAGTGTGTTTCTTGTAAGGCGAACTAGTGTTTGTTTCCCAGTCCTAAATGGAGTTGAATCACATGCAGTTTCTTGTCCTACAAGCAAGAGTTGTTTTCTGGTAAGAAGAGTCACTATTGTGCTCCCATTGTCATACACAGGGCAAATAGCACTGGCGTCTGTTCCCAGCATGTACAGTGTATTGGACAGAAGCGGAGCTACTGTTCTTGTCAGTTTTCTAAGCAGAGTTGAACTAGATATGGCCCGTGTGTGTAGGAAGCACTGTTTTTTTGTTCTGACCAAGCTCACTGTTCGGACCCCCTAGGAAACACAGTAGAGTAGAAGAGTGCTCTTTTCTCAAAAGCAGAGTGTGTTTCTTGTAAGGCGAGCTAGCATTTGTTTCCCATTCCTAAATGGAGTTGAATCACATGCAGTTTTTGGTCCTACGAGCAAGAGTTGTTTTCTGGTAAGGAAACTCACTATTGCGCTCCCAATGCCATACACAGTGCAAATAGCACTCGCATCTGTTCCCAGCAAGTACAGTGTATTGGACTGAAGAGGAGCTACTGTTCTTGTCAGTTTCCTAAGCAGAGTTGAAATAGATATGGCCCCTGTGTGTAGGAAGCACAGTTCTTTTGTTCTGAGCAAGCTCACTGTTCGGACCACATAGGAAATACAGTAGAGTAGAAGAGTGCTCTTTTCTCAAAAGCAGAGTGTGTTTCTTGTAAGGCGAGCTAGCGTTTGTTTCCCAGTCCTAAATGGAGTAGAATCACATGCAGTTTCTTGTCCTACAAGCAAGAGTTGTTTTCTGCTAAGAAGAGTCACTATTGTGCTCCCATTGTCATACACAGTGCAAATAGCACTCGCATCTGTTCCCAGCAAGTACAGTGTATTGGACTGAAGAGGAGCTACTGTTCTTGTCAGTTTCCTAAGCAGAGTTGAACTAGATATGGCCCCTGTGTGTAGGAAGCACAGTTATTTTGTTCTGAGCAAGCTCACTGTTCGGACCACATAGGAAATACAGTAGAGTAGAAGAGTGCTCTTTTCTCAAAAGCAGAGTGTGTTTCTTGTAAGGCGAGCTAGTGTTTGTTTCCCAGTCCTAAATGGGGTTGAATCCCACGCAGTTTCTGGTCCTACGAGCAAGAGGTGTTTTCTAATAAGAAGAGTCACTATTGCGCTCCCATTGTCATACAGAGGACAAATAGCACTGGCGTCTGTTCCCTGCATGTACAGTGTATTGGACTGAAGAGGAGCTACTGTTCTTGTCAGTTTCCTAAGCAGAGTTGAACTAGGTATGGCCCGTGTTTGGAGGAAGCACAGTTCTGTTGTTCTGAGCAAGCTCACTGTTCGGTCCCCATAGGATACACAGTAGAGTAGAAGAGTGCTCTTTTCTCAAAAGCAGAGTGTTTTTCTTGTAGACGAGCTAGCGTTTGTTTCCCAATCCTAAATGGAGTTGAATCACATGCAGTTTCTTGTCCTATGAGCAAGAGTTTTTTTCTGGTAAGAAGAGTCACTATTGTGCTCCCATTGTCATACACAGGCCAAATAGCACTGGCGTCTGTTCCCAGCAAGTACAGTTTATTGGACTGAAAAGAATCTACTGTTCTTGTCAGTTTCCTAAGCAGAATTGAACTAGATATGGCCGTATTTGTAGGAATCACAGTTCTATTTTTCTGAGCAAACTCACTGTTCTGGCCCTATAGGAAAAACAGTAGAGTAGAAGAGTGCTCTTTTCTCAAAAGCAGAGTGGGTTTCTTGTAAGGAGAGCTAGCATTTGTTTCCCAGTCATAAATGGAGTTGAATCACATGCAGTTTTTGGTCCTATGAGCAAGAGTTGTTTTCTGGTAAGGAAAGTCATTATTGCGCTCGCATTGCCATACACAGTGAAAATAGCACTGGCGTCTGTTCCCAGCAAGTACAGTGTATTGGACTGAAGCGGAGCTACTGTTCTTGTCAGTTTCCTAAGCAGAGTTGAACTAGATATTGCCCCTGTGTGTAGGAAGCACAGTTCTTTTGTTCTGAGCAAGCTCACTGTTCAGACCCCATAGGAAACAAGTTGAGTAGAAGAGTGCTCTTTTCTCAAAAGCAGAGTGTGTTTCTTGTAAAGCGAGCTAGCCTTTGTTTCCCAGTCCTAAATGGAGTTGAATCACATGCAGTTTCTTGTCCTAAGAGCAAGAGTTGTTTTCTGGTAAGAAGAGTCACTATTGTGCTCCCATTGTCATTCACAGGGCAAATAACACGGGAGTCTGTTCCCAGCATGTACACTGTATTGGACTGAAGAGGATCTACTGTTCTTTTCAGTTTCCTAAGCATAATTGAACTAGATATGGCCGTATTTGTAGGAAGCACAGTTCTTTTGTTCTGAGCAAGCTCACTGTTCTGGCCCTATAGGAAACACAGTAGAGTAGAAGAGTGCTCTTTTCTCAAAAGCAGAGTGTGTTTCTTGTAAAGCGAGCTAGCATTTGTTTCCCATTCCTAAATGGAGTTGAATCACATGCAGTTTTTGGTCCTACGAGCAAGAGTTGTTTTCTGGGAAGGAAAGTCACTCTTGCGCTCCCATTGCCATACACAGTACAAATAGCACTCGCGTCTGTTCCCAGCAAGTACAGTGTATTAGACTGAAGCGGAGCTACTGTTCTTGTCAGTTTCCTAAGCAGAGTTGAACTAGATATGGCCCCTGTGTGTAGGAAGCACAGTTCTTTTGTTCTGAGCAAGCTCACTTTTCGGACCACATAGGAAATACAGTAGAGTAGAAGAGTGATCTTTTCTCAAAAGCAGAGTGTGTTTCTTGTAAGGCGAGCTAGTGTTTGTTTCCCAGTCAGAAATGGAGTTGAATCCCATGCAGTTTCTGGTCCTATGAGCAAGACGTGTTTTCTGATAAGAAGAGTTGCTATTGTGCTCCTATTGCCATACACAGTGCAAATAGCACTCGCGTCTTTTCCCAGCTATTACAGTGTATTGGACTGAAGAGGGGCTACCGTTCTTGTCAGTTTCCTAAGCAGAGTTGAACTAGATATGGCCCGTGTGTGTAGGAAGCACAGTTCTTTTGTTCTGAGCAAGCTCACTGTTCGGACCCCATAGGAAATCAGTAGAGTAGAAGAGTGCTCTTTTCTCAAAAGCAGAGTGTGTTTCTTGTAAGGCGAGCTAGCGTTTGTTTCCCAGTCCTAAATGGAGTTGAATCACATGCAGTTTTTGGTCCTATGAGCAAGAGTTGTTTTCTGGTAAGGAAAGTCATTATTGCGCTCGCATTGCCATACACAGTGAAAATAGCACTGGCGTCTGTTCCCAGCAAGTACAGTGTATTGGACTGAAGCGGAGCTACTGTTCTTGTCAGTTTCCTAAGCAGAGTTGAACTAGATATTGCCCCTGTGTGTAGGAAGCACAGTTCTTTTGTTCTGAGCAAGCTCACTGTTCAGACCCCATATGAAACAAGTTGAGTAGAAGAGTGCTCTTTTCTCAAAAGCAGAGTGTGTTTCTTGTAAAGCGAGCTAGCCTTTGTTTCCCAGTCCTAAATGGAGTTGAATCACATGCAGTTTCTTGTCCTAAGAGCAAGAGTTGTTTTCTGGTAAGAAGAGTCACTATTGTGCTCCCATTGTCATTCACAGGGCAAATAACACGGGAGTCTGTTCCCAGCATGTACACTGTATTGGACTGAAGAGGATCTACTGTTCTTTTCAGTTTCCTAAGCATAATTGAACTAGATATGGCCGTATTTGTAGGAAGCACAGTTCTTTTGTTCTGAGCAAGCTCACTGTTCTGGCCCTATAGGAAACACAGTAGAGTAGAAGAGTGCTCTTTTCTCAAAAGCAGAGTGTGTTTCTTGTAAAGCGAGCTAGCATTTGTTTCCCATTCCTAAATGGAGTTGAATCACATGCAGTTTTTGGTCCTACGAGCAAGAGTTGTTTTCTGGGAAGGAAAGTCACTCTTGCGCTCCCATTGCCATACACAGTGCAAATAGCACTCGCGTCTGTTCCCAGCAAGTACAGTGTATTAGACTGAAGCGGAGCTACTGTTCTTGTCAGTTTCCTAAGCAGAGTTGAACTAGATATGGCCCCTGTGTGTAGGAAGCACAGTTCTTTTGTTCTGAGCAAGCTCACTTTTCGGACCACATAGGAAATACAGTAGAGTAGAAGAGTGATCTTTTCTCAAAAGCAGAGTGTGTTTCTTGTAAGGCGAGCTAGTGTTTGTTTCCCAGTCAGAAATGGAGTTGAATCCCATGCAGTTTCTGGTCCTATGAGCAAGACGTGTTTTCTGATAAGAAGAGTTGCTATTGTGCTCCTATTGCCATACACAGTGCAAATAGCACTCGCGTCTTTTCCCAGCTATTACAGTGTATTGGACTGAAGAGGGGCTACCGTTCTTGTCAGTTTCCTAAGCAGAGTTGAACTAGATATGGCCCGTGTGTGTAGGAAGCACAGTTCTTTTGTTCTGAGCAAGCTCACTGTTCGGACCCCATAGGAAATCAGTAGAGTAGAAGAGTGCTCTTTTCTCAAAAGCAGAGTGTGTTTCTTGTAAGGCGAGCTAGCGTTTGTTTCCCAGTCCTAAATGGAGTTGAATCACATGCAGTTTTTGGTCCTATGAGCAAGAGTTGTTTTCTGGTAAGGAAAGTCATTATTGCGCTCGCATTGCCATACACAGTGCAAATAGCACTGGTGTCTGTTCCCAGCAAGTACAGTGTATTGGACTGAAGCGGAGCTACTGTTCTTGTCAGTTTCCTAAGCAGAGTTGAACTAGATATTGCCCCTGTGTGTAGGAAGCACAGTTCTTTTGTTCTGAGCAAGCTCACTGTTCAGACCCCATAGGAAACACAGTAGAGTAGAAGAGTGCTCTTTTCTCAAAAGCAGAGTGTGTTTCTTGTAAGGCAAGCTAGTGTTTGTTTCCCAGTCCTAAATGTAGTTGAATCACATGCAGTTTCTTGTCCTACGAGCAAGAGTTTTTTTCTGGTAAGAAGAGTCACTATTGTGCTCCCATTGTCATACACAGGGCAAATAGCACTGGCGTCTGTTCCCAGCATGTACAATGTATTGGACTGAAGAGGATCTACTGTTCTTTTCAGTTTCCTAAGCATAATTGAACTAGATATGGCCGTATTTGTATGAAGCACAGTTCTTTTGTTCTGAGCAAGCTCACTGTTCTGGGCCTATAAGAAACACAGTAGAGTAGAAGAGTGCTCTTTTCTCAAAAGCAGAGTGTGTTTCTTGTAAGGCGAGCTAGCGTTTGTTTCCCAGTCCTAAATGGAGTTGAATCACATGCAGTTTTTGGTCCTATGATCAAGAGTTGTTTTCTGGTAAAGAAAGTCACTCTTGCGCTCCCATTGCCATACACAGTGCAAATAGCACTCGCGTCTGTTCCCAACAAGTACAGTGTATTGGACTGAAGCGGAGCTACTGTTCTTGTCAGTTTCCTTAGCAGAGTTGAACTAGATATGGCCCGTGTTTGGAGGAAGCACAGTTCTGTTGTTCTGAGCAAGCTCACTGTTCGGTCCCCATAGGATACACAGTAGAGTAGAAGAGTGCTCTTTTCTCAAAAGCAGAGTGTTTTTCTTGTAGACGAGCTAGCGTTTGTTTCCCAATCCTAAATGGAGTTGAATCACATGCAGTTTCTTGTCCTACGAGCAAGAGTTTTTTTCTGGTAAGAAGAGTCACTATTGTGCTCCCATTGTCATACACAGGCCAAATAGCACTGGCGTCTGTTCCCAGCAAGTACAGTTTATTGGACTGAAAAGAATCTACTGTTCTTGTCAGTTTCCTAAGCAGAATTGAACTAGATATGGCCGTATTTGTAGGAATCACAGTTCTATTTTTCTGAGCAAACTCACTGTTCTGGCCCTATAGGAAAAACAGTAGAGTAGAAGAGTGCTCTTTTCTCAAAAGCAGAGTGGGTTTCTTGTAAGGAGAGCTAGCATTTGTTTCCCAGTCATAAATGGAGTTGAATCACATGCAGTTTTTGGTCCTATGAGCAAGAGTTGTTTTCTGGTAAGGAAAGTCATTATTGCGCTCGCATTGCCATACACAGTGAAAATAGCACTGGCGTCTGTTCCCAGCAAGTACAGTGTATTGGACTGAAGCGGAGCTACTGTTCTTGTCAGTTTCCTAAGCAGAGTTGAACTAGATATTGCCCCTGTGTGTAGGAAGCACAGTTCTTTTGTTCTGAGCAAGCTCACTGTTCAGACCCCATAGGAAACAAGTTGAGTAGAAGAGTGCTCTTTTCTCAAAAGCAGAGTGTGTTTCTTGTAAAGCGAGCTAGCCTTTGTTTCCCAGTCCTAAATGGAGTTGAATCACATGCAGTTTCTTGTCCTAAGAGCAAGAGTTGTTTTCTGGTAAGAAGAGTCACTATTGTGCTCCCATTGTCATTCACAGGGCAAATAACACGGGAGTCTGTTCCCAGCATGTACACTGTATTGGACTGAAGAGGATCTACTGTTCTTTTCAGTTTCCTAAGCATAATTGAACTAGATATGGCCGTATTTGTAGGAAGCACAGTTCTTTTGTTCTGAGCAAGCTCACTGTTCTGGCCCTATAGGAAACACAGTAGAGTAGAAGAGTGCTCTTTTCTCAAAAGCAGAGTGTGTTTCTTGTAAAGCGAGCTAGCATTTGTTTCCCATTCCTAAATGGAGTTGAATCACATGCAGTTTTTGGTCCTACGAGCAAGAGTTGTTTTCTGGGAAGGAAAGTCACTCTTGCGCTCCCATTGCCATACACAGTGCAAATAGCACTCGCGTCTGTTCCCAGCAAGTACAGTGTATTAGACTGAAGCGGAGCTACTGTTCTTGTCAGTTTCCTAAGCAGAGTTGAACTAGATATGGCCCCTGTGTGTAGGAAGCACAGTTCTTTTGTTCTGAGCAAGCTCACTTTTCGGACCACATAGGAAATACAGTAGAGTAGAAGAGTGATCTTTTCTCAAAAGCAGAGTGTGTTTCTTGTAAGGCGAGCTAGTGTTTGTTTCCCAGTCAGAAATGGAGTTGAATCCCATGCAGTTTCTGGTCCTATGAGCAAGACGTGTTTTCTGATAAGAAGAGTTGCTATTGTGCTCCTATTGCCATACACAGTGCAAATAGCACTCGCGTCTTTTCCCAGCTATTACAGTGTATTGGACTGAAGAGGGGCTACCGTTCTTGTCAGTTTCCTAAGCAGAGTTGAACTAGATATGGCCCGTGTGTGTAGGAAGCACAGTTCTTTTGTTCTGAGCAAGCTCACTGTTCGGACCCCATAGGAAATCAGTAGAGTAGAAGAGTGCTCTTTTCTCAAAAGCAGAGTGTGTTTCTTGTAAGGCGAGCTAGCGTTTGTTTCCCAGTCCTAAATGGAGTTGAATCACATGCAGTTTTTGGTCCTATGAGCAAGAGTTGTTTTCTGGTAAGGAAAGTCATTATTGCGCTCGCATTGCCATACACAGTGCAAATAGCACTGGTGTCTGTTCCCAGCAAGTACAGTGTATTGGACTGAAGCGGAGCTACTGTTCTTGTCAGTTTCCTAAGCAGAGTTGAACTAGATATTGCCCCTGTGTGTAGGAAGCACAGTTCTTTTGTTCTGAGCAAGCTCACTGTTCAGACCCCATAGGAAACACAGTAGAGTAGAAGAGTGCTCTTTTCTCAAAAGCAGAGTGTGTTTCTTGTAAGGCAAGCTAGTGTTTGTTTCCCAGTCCTAAATGTAGTTGAATCACATGCAGTTTCTTGTCCTACGAGCAAGAGTTTTTTTCTGGTAAGAAGAGTCACTATTGTGCTCCCATTGTCATACACAGGGCAAATAGCACTGGCGTCTGTTCCCAGCATGTACAATGTATTGGACTGAAGAGGATCTACTGTTCTTTTCAGTTTCCTAAGCATAATTGAACTAGATATGGCCGTATTTGTATGAAGCACAGTTCTTTTGTTCTGAGCAAGCTCACTGTTCTGGGCCTATAAGAAACACAGTAGAGTAGAAGAGTGCTCTTTTCTCAAAAGCAGAGTGTGTTTCTTGTAAGGCGAGCTAGCGTTTGTTTCCCAGTCCTAAATGGAGTTGAATCACATGCAGTTTTTGGTCCTATGATCAAGAGTTGTTTTCTGGTAAAGAAAGTCACTCTTGCGCTCCCATTGCCATACACAGTGCAAATAGCACTCGCGTCTGTTCCCAACAAGTACAGTGTATTGGACTGAAGCGGAGCTACTGTTCTTGTCAGTTTCCTTAGCAGAGTTGAACTAGATATGGCCCGTGTTTGGAGGAAGCACAGTTCTGTTGTTCTGAGCAAGCTCACTGTTCGGTCCCCATAGGATACACAGTAGAGTAGAAGAGTGCCTTTTCTCAAAAGCAGAGTGTTTTTCTTGTAGACGAGCTAGCGTTTGTTTCCCAATCCTAAATGGAGTTGAATCACATGCAGTTTCTTGTCCTACGAGCAAGAGTTTTTTTCTGGTAAGAAGAGTCACTATTGTGCTCCCATTGTCATACACAGGCCAAATAGCACTGGCGTCTGTTCCCAGCAAGTACAGTTTATTGGACTGAAAAGAATCTACTGTTCTTGTCAGTTTCCTAAGCAGAATTGAACTAGATATGGCCGTATTTGTAGGAATCACAGTTCTATTTTTCTGAGCAAACTCACTGTTCTGGCCCTATAGGAAAAACAGTAGAGTAGAAGAGTGCTCTTTTCTCAAAAGCAGAGTGGGTTTCTTGTAAGGAGAGCTAGCATTTGTTCCCAGTCATAAATGGAGTTGAATCACATGCAGTTTTTGGTCCTATGAGCAAGAGGTGTTTTCTGTGATAAGGAAAGTCATTA